>NC_091391.1:3444936-3559936 GCF_038502225.1 Cherax quadricarinatus
CTGGAGGACACCTGTCTGGATGACACCTGTCTGGAGGACACCTGTCTGGATGACACCTGTCTGGAGGACACCTGTCTGGAGGACACCTGTCTGGATGACACCTGTCTCTAGGACACCTGTCTGGATGACACCTGTCTGGAGGACACCTGTCTGGATGACACCTGTCTGGAGGACACCTGTCTGGATGACACCTGTCTGGAGGACACCTGTCTGGATGACACCTGTCTGGAGGACACCTGTCTGGAGGACACCTGTCTGGATGACACCTGTCTGGATGACACCTGTCTGGAGGACACCTGTCTGGATGACACCTGTCTGGATGACACCTGTCTGGATGACACCTGTCTGGAGGACACCTGTCTGGATGACACCTGTCTGGAGGACACCTGTCTGGAGTACACCTGTCTGGATGACACCTGTCTGGAGGACACCTGTCTGGATGACACCTGTCTGGAGGACACCTGTCTGGATGACACCTGTCTGGAGGACACCTGTCTGGATGACACCTGTCTCTAGGACACCTGTCTGGATGACACCTGTCTGGAGGACACCTGTCTGGATGACACCTGTCTGGAGGACACCTGTCTGGATGACACCTGTCTGGAGGACACCTGTCTGGATGACACCTGTCTGGAGGACACCTGTCTGGAGGACACCTGTCTGGATGACACCTGTCTGGATGACACCTGTCTGGATGACACCTGTCTGGAGGACACCTGTCTGTATGACACCTGTCTGGAGGACACCTGTCTGGAGGACACCTGTCTGGATGACACCTGTCTGGAGGACACCTGTCTGGATGACACCTGTCTGGATGACACCTGTCTGGATGACACCTGTCTGGATGACACCTGTCTGGAGGACACCTGTCTGGATGACACCTGTCTGGAGGACACCTGTCTGGATGACACCTGTCTGGAGGACACCTGTCTGGATGACACCTGTCTCTAGGACACCTGTCTGGATGACACCTGTCTGGAGGACACCTGTCTGGATGACACCTGTCTGGATGACACCTGTCTGGAGGACACCTGTCTGGATGACACCTGTCTGGATGACACCTGTCTGGAGGACACCTGTCTGGATGACACCTGTCTGGATGACACCTGTCTGGATGACACCTGTCTGGATGACACCTGTCTGGATGACACCTGTCTGGAGGACACCTGTCTGGATGACACCTGTCTGGAGGACACCTGTCTGGATGACACCTGTCTGGAGGACACCTGTCTGGATGACACCTGTCTGGAGGACACCTGTCTGGATGACACCTGTCTGGAGGACACCTGTCTGGATGACACCTGTCTGGAGGACACCTGTCTGGATGACACCTGTCTGGAGGACACCTGTCTGGATGACACCTGTCTGGAGGACACCTGTCTGGAGGACACCTGTCTGGAGGACACCTGTCTGGATGACACCTGTCTGGAGGACACCTGTCTGGATGACACCTGTCTCTAGGACACCTGTCTGGATGACACCTGTCTGGAGGACACCTGTCTGGATGACACCTGTCTGGATGACACCTGTCTGGATGACACCTGTCTCTAGGACACCTGTCTGGATGACACCTGTCTGGAGGACACCTGTCTGGATGACACCTGTCTGGATGACACCTGTCTGGAGGACACCTGTCTGGATGACACCTGTCTGGATGACACCTGTCTGGAGGACACCTGTCTGGATGACACCTGTCTGGATGACACCTGTCTGGATGACACCTGTCTGGATGACACCTGTCTGGATGACACCTGTCTGGAGGACACCTGTCTGGATGACACCTGCCTGGAGGACACCTGTCTGGATGACACCTGTCTGGAGGACACCTGTCTGGATGACACCTGTCTGGAGGACACCTGTCTGGATGACACCTGTCTGGAGGACACCTGTCTGGATGACACCTGTCTGGAGGACACCTGTCTGGATGACACCTGTCTGGAGGACACCTGTCTGGATGACACCTGTCTGGAGGACACCTGTCTGGATGACACCTGTCTGGAGGACACCTGTCTGGATGACACCTGTCTGGAGGACACCTGTCTGGATGACACCTGTCTGGAGGACACCTGTCTGGATGACACCTGTCTGGAGGACACCTGTCTGGATGACACCTGTCTGGAGGACACCTGTCTGGATGACGCATGTCTGGAGGACACCTGTCTGGATGACACCTGTCTGGAGGACACCTGTCTGGATGACACCTGTCTGGAGGACACCTGTCTGGATGACACCTGTCTGGAGGACACCTGTCTGGATGACACCTGTCTGGAGGACACCTGTCTGGATGACACCTGTCTGGAGGACACCTGTCTGGAGGACACCTGTCTGGAGGACACCTGTCTGGATGACACCTGTCTGGATGACACCTGTCTGGATGACACCTGTCTCTAGGACACCTGTCTGGATGACACCTGTCTGGAGGACACCTGTCTGGATGACACCTGTCTGGATGACACCTGTCTGGATGACACCTGTCTCTAGGACACCTGTCTGGATGACACCTGTCTGGAGGACACCTGTCTGGATGACACCTGTCTGGATGACACCTGTCTCTAGGACACCTGTCTGGATGACACCTGTCTGGAGGACACCTGTCTGTATGACACCTGTCTGGATGACACCTGTCTGGATGACACCTGTCTGGATGACACCTGTCTGGATGACACCTGTCTGGATGACACCTGTCTGGAGGACACCTGTCTGGATGACACCTGTTTGGATGACACCTGTCTGGAGGACACCTGTCTGGATGACACCTGTCTGGATGACACCTGTCTGGAGGACACCTGTCTGGATGACACCTGTCTGGATGACACCTGTCTGGATGACACCTGTCTGGATGACACCTGTCTGGATGACACCTGTCTGGAGGACACCTGTCTGGATGACACCTGCCTGGAGGACACCTGTCTGGATGACACCTGTCTGGAGGACACCTGTCTGGATGACACCTGTCTGGAGGACACCTGTCTGGATGACACCTGTCTGGAGGACACCTGTCTGGATGACACCTGTCTGGAGGACACCTGTCTGGATGACACCTGTCTGGAGGACACCTGTCTGGATGACACCTGTCTGGAGGACACCTGTCTGGATGACACCTGTCTGGAGGACACCTGTCTGGATGACACCTGTCTGGAGGACACCTGTCTGGATGACACCTGTCTGGAGGACACCTGTCTGGATGACACCTGTCTGGAGGACACCTGTCTGGATGACACCTGTCTGGAGGACACCTGTCTGGATGACGCATGTCTGGAGGACACCTGTCTGGATGACACCTGTCTGGAGGACACCTGTCTGGATGACACCTGTCTGGAGGACACCTGTCTGGATGACACCTGTCTGGAGGACACCTGTCTGGATGACACCTGTCTGGAGGACACCTGTCTGGAGGACACCTGTCTGGAGGACACCTGTCTGGATGACACCTGTCTGGATGACACCTGTCTGGATGACACCTGTCTCTAGGACACCTGTCTGGATGACACCTGTCTGGAGGACACCTGTCTGGATGACACCTGTCTGGATGACACCTGTCTGGATGACACCTGTCTCTAGGACACCTGTCTGGATGACACCTGTCTGGAGGACACCTGTCTGGATGACACCTGTCTGGATGACACCTGTCTCTAGGACACCTGTCTGGATGACACCTGTCTGGAGGACACCTGTCTGTATGACACCTGTCTGGATGACACCTGTCTGGATGACACCTGTCTGGATGACACCTGTCTGGAGGACACCTGTCTGGATGACACCTGTCTGGAGGACACCTGTCTGGATGACACCTGTCTGGATGACACCTGTCTGGATGACACCTGTCTGGAGGACACCTGTCTGGATGACACCTGTCTGGATGACACCTGTCTGGAGGACACCTGTCTGGAGGACACCTGTCTGGATGACACCTGTCTGGATGACACCTGTCTGGAGGACACCTGTCTGGATGACACCTGTCTGGATGACACCTGTCTGGAGGACACCTGTCTGGATGACACCTGTCTGGATGACACCTGTCTGGATGACACCTGTCTGGATGACACCTGTCTGGAGGACACCTGTCTGGATGACACCTGTCTGGATGACACCTGTCTGGAGGACACCTGTCTGGAGGACACCTGTCTGGTGAACACCTGTCTGGTAAACACCTGTCTGGAGGACACCTGTCTGGTGAACACCTATCTGGAGGACACCTGTCTGGAGGACACCTGTCTGGAGGACACCTGTCTGTTGAACACCTGTCTGGTGAACACCTGTCTGGAGGACACCTGTCTGGAGGACACCTGTCTGGAGGACACCTGTCTGGAGGTCACCTGTCTGGAGGACGCCTGTCTGGTGAACACCTGTCTGGAGGACACCTGTCTGGTGAATTCCTGTCTGGAGGACACCTGTCTGGAGGACACCTGTCTGGAGAACACCTGTCTGGAGGTCACTTGTCTGGAGGACACCTGTCTGGTGAACTCCTCTCTGGAGGACACCTGTCTGGATGGAGGACACCTGTCTGGAGGACACCTGTCTGGAGGACACCTGTCTGGAGGTCACCTGTCTGGAGAACACCTGTCTGGTGAACACCTGTCTGGATGACACCTGTCTGGTGAACACCTGTCTGGAGGACACCTGTCTGGAGGACACCTGTCTGGAGGACACCTGTCTGGAGGTCACCTGTCTGGAGGACACCTGTCTGGTGAACACCTGTCTGGATGACACCTGTCTGGAGGACACCTGTCTGGTGAACACCTGTCTGGATGACACCTGTCTGGAGGACACCTGTCTGGATGACACCTGTCTGGAGGACACCTGTCTGGAGGTCACCTGTCTGGAGGACACCTGTCTGGAGGACACCTGTCTGGAGGACACCTGTCTGGATGACACCTGTATCTGTCGGACACATGTTTGGATGACACCTGTCTGGAGGACACCTGTCTGGAGGACACCTGTCTGGAGGACACCTGTCTGGAGGACACCTGTCTGGATGACACCTGTCTGGATGACACCTGTCTGGAGGACACCTGTCTGGATGACACCTGTCTGGATGACACCTGTCTGGAGGACACCTGTCTGGATGACACCTGTCTGGATGACACCTGTCTGGAGGACACCTGTCTGGAGGACACCTGTCTGGTGAACACCTGTCTGGTGAACACCTGTCTGGAGGACACCTGTCTGGTGAACACCTGTCTGGAGGACACCTGTCTGGAGGACACCTGTCTGGAGGACACCTGTCTGTTGAACACCTGTCTGGTGAACACCTGTCTGGAGGACACCTGTCTGGAGGACACCTGTCTGGAGGTCACCTGTCTGGAGGACACCTGTCTGGTGAACACCTGTCTGGAGGACACCTGTCTGGTGAACACCTGTCTGGAGGACACCTGTATCTGTTCTTTAATAATAATAGATTATTATTAATTATTATTGTATTCTTCTCCCCTACTGCTGGAAATCCAAATTATCTTCGAGTGGGAGAATCTCGAAAGAAGAATTTCTCCTATGTACTGTAATAAAGTTGGTAGAATTACCGACAATATGTAAAGTAAAAGGACACAAGTGCAACTAATGTGACTTTTTATTGTGGCAACGTTTCGCTCTCCAGGAGCTTTGTGGATCTACTGTGCGGGGAGGCTTAGGGAGAGTCGCGCGCGGTTGTGCTCCGTCAAAAACTGCGTGTCTTGATAGTAGCAGAGGGAACAGAGTGCGGGAAATAAGCGTGTGGAACACTAAAGTGCATCTATTCATCTATTCCTTTGAACAAACAAGAAAGGAATATCCGTGAACACTAAATCGGAGGCTGCCATAGTGAAGAGCTCTGTTCCACAAGGCACAGTACTCGCCCCCATCTTATTCCTTATCCTCATATCAGACATAAACAGAGATATACACCACAGCACCGTATCATCCTTTGCGGATGATACTAGGATCTGCATGAGGCTGTCATCTGCTGAGGACGCGGTTAACCTCCAAGAAGATATAAACAAAGTTTTCCAGTGGGCAACGGTAAACAATATGATGTTCAATGAGGACAAATTCCAACTACTCCATTATGGAAAACTGGAGGAGATAATAACTAGAACAGAGTATACTACTGACTCCGGCCATACAATAGAGCGGAAAAATAATGTAAGGGACCTGGGAGTAGTAATGTCTGAGGATCTCACTTTCAAGGATCACAACAGTGCCACGATCGCACGTGCAAAGAAAATGATAGGATGGATAATGAGAACTTTCAAAACGAGAGATGCCAAGCCAATGATAATCCTTTTCAAATCACTTGTTCTCTCTAGGCTGGAATACTGCTGTACATTAACATCTCCATTCAAAGCAGGTGAAATCGCAGATCTAGAGAGTGTACAGAGATCCTTTACTGCATGTATAAGTTCTGTCAAGCACCTTAACTACTGGGAACGCTTGGAAGCACGTGACTTGTACTCGTTGGAACGCAGGAGGGAGAGATATATCATAATCTACACTTGGAAAATCTTGGAAGGAATGGTCCCAAATCTGCACACAGAAATCACTCCCTACGAAAGTAAAAGACTGGGAAGGCGATGCAAAATGCCCCCAATAAAAAGTAGGGGCGCCATTGGTACACTAAGGGAAAACACCATAAGTGTCCGGGGCCCAAGACTGTTCAACAGCCTCCCATCAAGCATTAGGGGAATTGCCAATAAACCCCTGGCTGCCTTCAAGAGAGAGCTGGACAGATACCTAAAGTCAGTGCCGGATCAGCCGGGCTGTGGCTCGTACGTTGGACTGCGTGCGGCCAGCAGTAACAACCTAGTTGATCAGGCCCTGATCCATCGGGAGGCCTGGTCATGGACCGGGCCTCCAGGTTACGGCGAAACGTTGCCACCCTTAGTGAAGCCTCTCTGCTCTGCCTGCCACAGTCCACTGCTTTATGTCTGAAAATA
This sequence comes from Cherax quadricarinatus, assembly GCF_038502225.1. Taxonomy (NCBI): domain Eukaryota; kingdom Metazoa; phylum Arthropoda; class Malacostraca; order Decapoda; family Parastacidae; genus Cherax; species Cherax quadricarinatus. Next base: position 3,451,845 of record NC_091391.1, read on the forward strand.
TATCCTGTCTGATGGGATGTGGCAGGGTAAATAATGCTAGCTTTTGTTCTTTGTGGATGTGGCAGGGGAAATAATGCTAGCTTTTGTTCTTTGTGGATGTAGCAGGGTAAACAGTGCTAGCTTTTGTTCTTAGTGGATGTGGCAGGGTAAACAGTGCTAGCTTTTGTTCTTAGTGGATGTGGCAGGGTAAACAGTGCTAGCTTTTGTTCTTAGTGGATGTGGCAGGGTAAACAATGCTAGCTTTTGTTCTTTGTGGATGTGGCAGGGTAAACAATGCTAGCTTTTGTTCTTTGTGGATGTGGCAGGGGAAACAATGCTAGCTTTTGTTCTTTGTGGATGTGGCAGGGTAAACAGTGCTAGCTTTTGTTCTTAGTGGATGTGGCAGGGTAAACAGTGCTAGCTTTTGTTCTTAGTGGATGTGGCAGGGTAAACAGTGCTAGCTTTTGTTCTTTGTGGATGTGGCAGGGGAAACAGTGCTAGCTTTTGTTCTTTGTGGATGTGGCAGGGGAAACAGTGCTAGCTTTTGTTCTTTGTGTATGTGGCAGGGTAAACAGTGCTAGCTTTTGTTCTTAGTGGATGTGGCAGGGTAAACAGTGCTAGCTTTTGTTCTTAGTGGATGTGGCAGGGTAAACAGTGCTAGCTTTTGTTCTTTGTGGATGTGGCAGGGGAAACAGTGCTAGCTTTTGTTCTTTGTGGATGTGGCAGGGGAAACAGTGCTAGCTTTTGTTCTTTGTGGATGTGGCAAGGTAAACAGTGCTAGCTTTTGTTCTTAGTGGATGTGGCAGGGTAAACAGTGCTAGCTTTTGTTCTTTGTGTATGTGGCAGGGTAAACAGTGCTAGCTTTTGTTCTTTGTGGATGTGGCAGGGTAAACAGTGCTAGCTTTTGTTCTTTGTGGATGTGGCAGGGGAAACAATGCTAGCTTTTGTTCTTTGTGGATGTGGCAGGGTAAACAATGCTAGCTTTTGTTCTTTGTGGATGTGGCAGGGTAAACAGTGCTAGCTTTTGTTCTTAGTGGATGTGGCAGGGTAAACAGTGCTAGCTTTTGTTCTTTGTGGATGTGGCAGGGGAAACAGTGCTAGCTTTTGTTCTTTGTGGATGTGGCAGGGTAAACAGTGCTAGCTTTTGTTCTTTGTGGATGTGGCAGGGGAAACAATGCAAGCTTTTGTTCTTTGTGGATGTGGCAGGGGAAACAATGCTAGCTTTTGTTCTTTGTGGATGTGGCAGGGGAAACAATGCTAGCTTTTGTTCTTTGTGGATGTGGCAGGGGAAACAATGCTAGCTTTTGTTCTTTGTGGATGTGGCAGGGGAAACAACGCTAGCTTTTGTTCTTTGTGGATGTGCCAGGGTAAAGAGTGCTAGCTTTTGTTCTTTGTGGATGTGGCAGGGTAAACGGTGCTAGCTTTTGTTCTTTGTGGATGTGGCAGGGTAAAGAGTGCTAGCTTTTGTTCTTTGTGGATGTGGCAGGGTAAAGAGTGCTAGCTTTTGTTCTTTGTGGATGTGGCAGGGTAAACAGTGCTAGCTTTTGTTCTTTGTGGATGTGGCAGGGGAAACAATGCTAGCTTTTGTTCTTAGTGGATGTAGCAGGGTAAACAGTGCTAGCTTTTGTTCTTTGTGGATGTGGCAGGGTAAAAAGTGCTAGCTTTTGTTCTTTGTGGATGTGGCAGGGTAAACAGTGCTAGCTTTTGTTCTTTGTGGATGTGGCAGGGTAAACAGTGCTAGCTTTTGTTCTTTGTGGATGTGGCAGGGTAAACAGTGCTAGCTTTTGTTCTTTGTGGATGTGGCAGGGTAAACAGTGCTAGCTTTTGTTCTTTGTGGATGTGGCAGGGTAAACAGTGCTAGCTTTTGTTCTTTGTGGATGTGGCAGGGTAAACAGTGCTAGCTTTTGTTCTTTGTGGATGTGGCAGGGGAAACAACGCTAGTTTTTGTTCTTTGTGGATGTGGCAGGGGAAACAGTGCTAGCTTTTGTTCTTTGTGGATGTGGCAGGGTAAACAGTGCTAGCTTTTGTTCTTTGTGGATGTGGCAGGGTAAACAGTGCTAGCTTTTGTTCTTTGTGGATGTGGCAGGGTAAACAGTGCTAGCTTTTGTTCTTTGTGGATGTGGCAGGGGAAACAACGCTAGTTTTTGCTCCTTCTAACTATCGTATCTAGTACTGCTGTAACACACTGCGAATATACTTTCGTTAACAATGCTTGTCTGACAGTCTTCCCCTCTCTCCCTCCTTCCACCCCACTTCCCCTCCTCTTTCCCCTCCTCCTTCCCCTCCCCATAAGGAAGGACGTACTGCGAATGAGAAACGAAAAATGCCGTTTACGTAATAGGTGAAAGTGTCTGCCATATACCTGTTGACTGTGGAGGTTAACCTTGGTTGTTATATGGGCGCCCCTATACTTTATATAAAGCGTACATACATGAAGTAACGAGGGGTCACAGTTGGAAACTGAAGACTCAGTGAGTCACAGGGATGTTGGGAAGTATTTCTTCAGTCAGAGTTGTTTGGAAGTGGAATAGTCTGGAGACGTAGTGGAGGCAAGATCCATACATAGCTTTAAGAAGAGGTATGGCAAAGCTCATGGAGCAGGGAGTGTATGGACCTACCTGGAGTCTACCTGGAGGGCATTCCAGGGATCAACGTCCCCGCGGCCCGGTCCTAGTAGCGACCAGTGAAGAGGCGGGGCCAGGAGCTTTGAATTGACCCTTGCAGCCACAATTAGGTGAGGACACACACACACACACACACAGGAGCTATAACTCGACTCCTTCAACCACAAATAGGTGAGTGCAAACAAAACAGGCCAAGTGTTTACTGACAAGTGCCTTTGACAACTAATAACTACACACTGTGATTCGACCCCTGCAACTACAACTAGGTGAGTACACACACACGTAGCTGTGTTGTTATACCCAGCAAGGGTACGCCAGCGTCACATGCTGGGGATTACCCTTACTCCTGGAGATTACCTGGATTACCTGGAGGTTATTCCGGGGATCAACGCCCCCGCGGCCCGGTCCATGACCAGGCCTCCCGATGGATCAGGGCCTGATCAACTAGGCTGTACATTTAAATACATTTAAATACTCTGCGATATAACTAAGCAAATTATAGATCAAATATAATTCATAGTCTTCGTGACGTTTCGCCCAGTATTCGGTCTGTAAAATGACATATATAAGTGACTATTACGGATTAGCGATGTGACGATTGTTGAGAAAAGTTGCAGAAGAGTCTTTGAAACATGACTCACGAAACCGCAATGACGCGATTGAAAACAAACCATACCACGGGTGGGGTTAGAACTCGCGGTCAGAGAGTCATGAAACTCCAGACCGTCATGTTAGCTATTGGTCCCAGTGGCTAACGCTTTGGTCTGGAGTTTTGAGACTCTCTGATCGGGGGTTCTAACTCCACCCGTGATATGGTCTGATCTTTGAAGCGTTTATCCGAAGACCTCCAGGTAGATTCCAGGTATCAAGAGCCTCTCACAGTCATCAAGGACCCTCCCTTGAGGGGCCAGCCAACAGTAACGTATCTACTTTATGAATTATGAGAACAATGAACTGTTTATCAGTGGCCACGCCCGCGGTCATGGCCAGTCACGATGTAACCACCAAGCTGGTAGGATATGCTGGCAGATAACACGACCTTTTCTATCTAAATAAAAATACGGGACAGAGCAACTGCGCGTTTCTTCAATTGGACCAACAACGTTTTGAACACTAATCCACAATAGATTAGCCACTGCAAAGCTTAAGCTTTAGATTACGCATGAGAACTCTCTTTATGCTACAGACACAGAACACCCAGAGAGAGAGAGAGAGAGAGGGAGAGAGAGAGAGAGAGAGAGACAGACAGAGACAGAGAGACAGAGAGAGACAGAGAGATCTAGTGTGCCATACAAATAACCAGCACACAGGACCAAACACAAGTCACGCAGTGTGACTTGTGTTTGGTCCAAGTAGGACCGGAGCGTCGTCAGTTTTACTCTGTCCTATGTGTGGATTATTTGTGTACTGTTCTAGTCAGGATATTGTGACTTGTTCTCTATCAAGGATGGTGCTAGCCAGACCAAGGCACTTAGAGGGACTGATGACTCACGAATCGTATTAACACGACTGTAAATAAATAACAGAATGGTTGGGTCTTGAACACATGGTGTGTCCTAAAACTCACTGGCCAGTGCGTTAACCGCTTGACCTGTTAGTCAGAGGACTCACTTGTCACGGGTTCATGACCCACCCATTCAGGGACTAATGGACTGGCCGGCCTACTCTTAGAAGTGAGGAAATCTCTCTCAGACCATCCTTTTTCACTGTGAAACATCAGACAGCCCCAGCACCTGGCCACCCCATAAAAAGATGTCCCGTAGCTGGGTTGGTAGCGTACTCAGCTCACACACTGAGGTCCGGAGTTCGAATCTCCGGTACGCCTGGAAACATTACGGACGTGTTTCCTTAAAACACCTGCTGTCCATGATCACCCATCAGTATAAAATGGGTACCTGGGTGTTAGTGGACTGGTGTGGGTCGCATCCTGGGGCAAAACTAACCTAATTTGCCAGAAATGCTCAGCATAACAAGCGCTCTCTCTCTCTCTTAATATATATATATATATATATATATATATATATATATATATATATATATATTATTCAACAAGTCGACAGTCTCCCACCTAGGCAGGGCGACCCAAAAAGAAAGAAAATCTCCAAAAATGTAATACTTTCATCATTCAACACTTTCACCACACTCGCACATTATCACTGTTTTTGCAGAGGTGCTCAGAATACAACAGTTTAGAAGCATACACATATAAAGATACACAACATATCCCTCCAAACTGCCAATATCCCAAACCCCTCCTTTAAAGTGCAGGCATTGTACTTCCCATTTCCAGGACTCAAGTCCGACTATATAAAAATAACCTGTTTCCCTGAATCCCTTCACTAAATATTACCCTGCTCACACTCCAACAGCTTGTCAGGTCCCAAATACCATTCGTCTCCATTCACTCCAGGAGCTGCATTTCCAGTACTTGGAAGTGTTTCCAATAATTTAAAGGTGTTATTTGTCCTGTGTGGGCAGTAAACTTACAATCTGCTTAACTAAACAGTGACGTCTTTAATTTGTTGGAATGTATTGTAAACAAGCATCTTTGTTTATTGGCTCGGTACTGTCCATAACTGTTACTATCTTCTCCTTCTCCTGTGCCTCCTACTCATTTTCCTTCTCCTCCTATGCCTCCTCCTCCTCATTCAGTAGCAAGTAGGCTTAATGTCTAAATTTTAAATTGTTGTGGGCCTAGTTCCCTCGGTACCCAGCACGGGCATTTAACCTTCAACACACCCAGAAAAGACACTGCCGAGAAGAGATACATAGTCCTCCCCACCAACTCCATTGCCAAACACGTTTCCAACATCTTTTCCAGTACCTCATTCCAAGTATCTACCTCCACAACCACGACCATCAAGGACATTACCAGTAATAGACAGGACAAGCTTCCATCCTCTGCAGGGGTATACGTAATCCCTTGTAATGACTGCAGCAAATTATTCGTGGGCGAAACATCAAGGGACCTCCAAACACGTATTTCAGAACACCAATATGCAAGCAGGACTGACGATACAAGGAATGCCTGTGTACAACATCGCAATTCACAGAACCATTTAATTAACTACAGAAACTCAAGACTTGTCGCCACAGAAGACAACACTCAATACCGAAGAATCCTGGAATCATCGCTTATCTCTATAACCAACAATTTCAACCAGAACAATGGCTTCTATAACATAGCTGAACCACTCGCCAAGAAATTTCTTCATCACTATCCCACATAAGAACATGGGAATGGAAGAACACTGCAGAAGGTCTGCTCACTTACTTATCCAGTCTGACAACATGACTCACGAAATCGTAATGACACGATTGCAAACAAATCATACAACGGGCGGGATTTGAACCCGCGGTCATCATGTTAGCCACTGGACCAGTATTGCAACCCAGGATTCCAAATGGCCTGTTACCCCGGGTGTAATGGGAGCAAAATAAACACAGCAGAAAAAGTTTAGACTTATATTATCCTTCACCAATTTAGAACAGCAATATGTACACTATGTACAGTGATAAGTATAGTGCACTCCACGGTAAGCAAGGCAGAAATAGAAGCCACAAGAGAGCAGACCGTGCTTCAACCAGCTCTAGAATGGGAATGACAAGGGCAGACAGGAGAGTGGTACCCACATAACCTCTGTGATTGCCAAAACCATCTTCTTATTGGCTGGAACCTGGTCACTAGTTGAACGACGGGGCCCCATCATCAACCCTCAGTTACCTGGTTCACTGGTTGGGGGAGATAGCCTGTAAATGAGGGTGTGTACATGCGCCGAATAAAGGTTACGTACTCTTTGCATGCCACAACCAGCTAGCCGTGGTATGGTTTGTCTGCAATCGTTTCATTACGATTTCGTGAGTCATGTTGACGGCATTGAGGGGACTTGAGCTAGAGTTCGTCACAGCCATGCTAGCGGGAGATTCGTCTGTAAAAACTTGCATTTGTGGTCACAGTGGTGGCCTATGCTAACCTTCCTATGGTGTAGAAATATACCTAGTTGGATGAATCTTATTGTGGCTAACGCGACGGTCTTGGAGTTTTGAGACTCTCTGACCGCGGGTTCTACCCCCACCCGTGATATGGTTTACTTATCCAGTCTCTTTTAAAAGCTACCCAAGATTTTAGACTCGATCAGTCTACTCGGAAGACTGTCACATGCAGCTGTCTCCACTTGACCCAGCATTCTCATCCTATAAATACTCCCGTACCTTCCACCCCAGGTAGATCTGTTTGTGACTTGAAAAAGCCCACTGTGTGGGCGAAACGTTGTCAATAAAGGATCACATTATAGTGCATATGTGTTTACATTTCCATTGTGTCGGTATTTTATACCATTTATTTCCACAGAGATAAGACCTCAAGTATTTTTAGACCGCAAGTATTCTCCTCCACATCCTTCCCATTCTCCTCCTCCTCGTCCTCCTTATCTCCTTCATTCTCCTACTCATTCTCCTCCTCCTCCTCCTCCTCCTCCTCCTCCTCCAGATCAAACTGACCTGTGGTATCCAAATTATCCTTGAACTATCACGACCACACACAACAATCAACGGAATACTGAGAGGCAGGACCAGGAGCTAGAGCTCAGAACTTTTCTATGTGGCAGTCACATTGTGGGCGGCAGCTGCGTAAAGCTCTCAAGTCACTTAGAAAAAAAACTGAAAAATATCCAAAGATTTGCAACTAGATTTGACCTAGAAAACAACTAAACCTGTAGACCCGGGAAGATGAACATGCAGAGTAGTAGTAGTAGTAGTAGTAGTAGTAGTAGTAGTAGTAGTAGTAGTAGTAGTAGTAGTAGTAGTAGTAGTAGTAGTAGTAGTAGTAGTAGTGAGAATGTAGCCACTGAGAGGTCATGTCCCTCTCAGATCCAACACCTCTCACTTTGCATCTTGGTACAGAAAAACACCTTGGACAACCCTTTCAAGTGAGAACTGTTGGATCTGAGAGGGACCTGACCTCTCAGTGGCTACACTCTCACTACTACTACTACTACTACTACTACTACTACTACTACTACTACTACTACTACTACTACTACTACTCTACACCTCTCCTTCCGACAGTATTTAAGTCTCCGCACTGTCGCTTGATCTTCAGATAGTTCCTGACTATGGAACTGAACTTCTCCAGGCCGAGGGACTGACAACCTCAAATTCTACGACTTCAAGGGTGATGGACTGATTACATCGTCTTCACATCTCTACTGTTCCTGCCTACTTTCTGTATTCGACTGAAGAAGCCTACTGTGTAGGCGAAACGTTTCGGAATAAAGTTGCCTAACTGTTGCATATGTGTCTTACTTAACAGACCCGGGAAGGGGGGATATGATCACAACCTTCAAAATATTAATGGAGATACTTGGTATAAAATACTGACACGATGGAAAAATAAACAAATGCAGCATAATGTGATCCTTTATTGACAACGTTTCGCCCACAGAGTGGACTTTATCAAGTCACAAACAGATCTACTTGAGCAAAGAGTACATGAGTACATCTGTTACTGACTTTATGAAGCTCACTGTATGGGCGAAACGTTGTCAATAAAGAGTACATGAGTACATCTGCTACTGACTTTATGAAGCTCACTGTGTGGGCGAAACGTTGTCAATAAAGAGTACATGAGTACATCTGTTACTGACTTTATGAAGCTCAGTGTGGGCGAAACGTTGCCAATAAAGAGTACATGAGTACATCTGTTACTGACTTTATGAAGCTCAGTGTGGGCGAAACGTTGCCAATAAAGAGTACATGAGTTCATCTGTTACTGACTTTATGAAGCTCACTGTGTGGGCGAAACGTTGTCAATAAAGAGTACATGAGTACATCTGTTACTGACTTTATGAAGCTCACTGTGTGGGCGAAACGTTGTCAATAAAGAGTACATGAGTACATCTGCTACTGACTTCATGAAGCTCACTGTGTGGGCGAAACGTTGCCAATAAAGAGTACATGAGTACATCTGTTACTCACTTTGTGAAGCTCACTGTGTGGGCGAAACGTTGTCAATAAAGAGTACATGAGTACATCTGTTACTGACTTTATGAAGCTCACTGTGTGGGCGAAACGTTGTCAATAAAGTGTACATGAGTACATCTGCAACTGACTTTATGAAGCTCACTGTGTGGGCGAAACGTTGTCAATAAAGAGTACATGAGTACATCTGTTACTGACTTTATGAAGCTCACTGTGTGGGCGAAACGTTGTCAATAAAGAGTACATCTGTTACTGACTTTACGAAGCTCACTGTGTGGGCGAAACGTTGTCAATAAAGGGTCACATATTGCTTTTATGCCTATTTTCCAAAGATATTTGCGGTACTGATACAGTGCAGAGATACGAAAGATACTTAGGAGATACAATACTGACTTAAGATACATAAATACGAGAAACAGATTACCTGGAGAGAGATTACCTGGAGAGAGTTCCGGGGGTCAACGCCCCCGCGGCCCGGTCTGTGACCAGGCCTCCTTAGGTCAGTGTCCCAGGATGCGACCCACACCAGTCGACTAACACCCAGGTACCCATTTTACTGATGGGGAACATAGACAACAGGTGGATAGAAATACGTCCAATGTTTCTACTCTGGCTGGGAATCGAACCCGGACCCTCGCCGTGTGAAGCCAGAGTGTTAACCACAGATGAAATACGAATATTGATCAAGTCGAGGACCGGGATACAGGGCGACACATGGGAGAAATGTGTCATCAGATGTTCACTTAAGATACTAATCATATAACTGCGACTGATCCTTCCTTTCCTCGGATCAAACTCTGATTCTTCAGGTACTGTACAATTTCGTAAGGGAAATTCGACACGTGCAACACTTGGGTATCTTACCGGTGGAAACGTTTCGCCACACAGTGACTTCATCAGTCCTATACGACGAACAATGGGGAAGATCAGGAGGAGTTTGAGGTAATCAGTCCCTCAGCCTGGAGTCGATATAATCAGTCCCTCAGCCTGGAGTCGATGTAATCAGTCCCTCAGTCTGGAGTCGATGTAATCAGTCCCTCAGCCTGGAGTCGATATAATCAGTCCCTCAGCCTGGAGTCGATATAATCAGTCCCTCAGCCTGGAGTCGATATAATCAGTCCCTCAGCCTGGAGTCGATATAATCAGTCCCTCAGCCTGGAGTCGATATAATCAGTCCCTCAGCCTGGAGTCGATATAATCAGTCCCTCAGCCTGGAGTCGATATAATCAGTCCCTCAGCCTGGAGTCGATATAATCAGTCCCTCAGCCTGGAGTCGATATAATCAGTCCCTCAGCCTGGAGTCGATATAATCAGTCCCTCATCCTGGAGTCGATATAATCAGTCCCTCAGCCTGGAGTCGATATAATCAGTCTATCAGCCTAGAGTCGATATAATCAGTCCCTCAGCCTGGAGTCGATATAATCAGTCCCTCAGCCTGGAGTCGATATAATCAGTCCCTCAGCCTGGAGTCGATATAATCAGTCCCTCAGCCTGGAGTCGATATAATCAGTCCCTCAGCCTGGAGTCGATATAATCAGTCCCTCAGCCTGGAGTCGATATAATCAGTCCCTCATCCTGGAGTCGAAATAATCAGTCCCTCAGCCTGGAGTCGATATAATCAGTCTATCAGCCTAGAGTCGATATAATCAGTCCCTCAGCCTGGAGTCGATATAATCAGTCCCTCAGCCTGGAGTCGATATAATCAGTCCCTCAGCCTGGAGTCGATATAATCAGTCCCTCAGCCTGGAGTCGATATAATCAGTCCCTCATCCTGGAGTCGATATAATCAGTCCCTCAGCCTGGAGTCGATATAATCAGTCCCTCAGCCTGGAGTCGATATAATCAGTCCCTCAGCCTGGAGTCGATATAATCAGTCTATCAGCCTAGAGTCGATATAATCAGTCCCTCAGCCTGGAGTCGATATAATCAGTCCCCCAGCCTGGAGTCGATATAATCAGTCCCTCAGCCTGGAGTCGATATAATCAGTCCCTCAGCCTGGAGTCGATATAATCAGTCCCTCAGCCTGGAGTCGATATAATCAGTCCCTCAGCCTGGAGTCGATATAATCAGTCCCTCAGCCTGGAGTCGATATAATCAGCCCCTCAGCCTGGAGTCGATATAATCAGTCCCTCAGCCTGGAGTCGATATAATCAGTCCCTCAGCCTGGAGTCGATATAATCAGTCCCTCAGCCTGGAGCCGATAAAATCAGTCCCTCAGCCTGGAGTCGATATAATCAGTCCCTCAGCCTGGAGTCGATATAATCAGTCCCTCAGCCTGGAGTCGATATAATCAGTCCCTCATCCTGGAGTCGATATAATCAGTCCCTCAGCCTGGAGTCGAAATAATCAGTCCCTCAGCCTGGAGTCGATATAATCAGTCCCTCAGCCTGGAGTCGATATAATCAGTCCCTCAGCCTGGAGTCGATATAATCAGTCCCTCAGCCTGGAGTCGATATAATCAGTCCCTCAGCCTGGAGCCGATAAAATCAGTCCCTCAGCCTGGAGTCGATATAATCAGTCCCTCAGGCTGGAGTCGATATAATCAGTCCCTCAGCCTAGAGTCGATATAATCAGTCCCTCAGCCTGGAGTCGATATAATCAGTCCCTCAGCCTTGAGTCGATATAATCAGTCCCTTAGCCTGGAGTCGATATAATCAGTCCCTCAGCCTGGAGTCGATATAATCAGTCCCTCAGCCTGGAGTCGATATAATCAGTCCCTCATCCTGGAGTCGATATAATCAGTCCCTCAGCCTGGAGTCGATACAATCAGTCCCTCAGCCTGGAGTCGATATAATCAGTCCCTCAGCCTGGAGTCGATATAATCAGTCCCTCAGCCTGGAGTCGATATAATCAGTCCCCCAGCCTGGAGTCGATATAATCAGTCCCCCAGCCTGGAGTCGATATAATCAGTCCCTCAGCCTGGAGTCGATATAATCAGTCCCCCAGCCTGGAGTCGATATAATCAGTCCCTCAGCCTGGAGTCGATATAATCAGTCCCCCAGCCTGGAGTCGATATAATCAGTCCCTCAGCCTGGAGTCGATATAACCAGTCCCTCAGCCTGGAGTCGATATAATCAGTCCCTCAGCCTGGAGCCGATATAATCAGTCTCTCAGCCTGGAGTCGATATAATCAGTCCCTCAGCCTGGAGTCGATATAATCAGTCTCTTAGCCTGGAGACGATATAATCAGTCCCTCAGCCTGGAGTCGATATAATCAGCCCCTCAGCCTGGAGTCGATATAATCAGTCCCTCAGCCTGGAGTCGATATAATCAGCCCCTCAGCCTGGAGTCGATATAATCAGCCCATCACTCACGAGAAGATTGATGTAATCAGTCTATCAATCTTTTCAAGATTGATGTGTATACTTGATCATCATCCTGGAAGTAGAGCCTCACTCTGTGTTTTGTCTATTACTCGATAGATATCAAACTTGCAAGGCTGGGGCACTGTAATTAGGGCAAGTTTGGTGCAAATAATGGTATGTGTGGGTGCCCTCTGGTCAATGTTCTATACACACGCATCGTGGTAACATGATTTAACAATCTGGAGACTCACATAAATCATGTTAACATGTATTAACATTGCAGAGACACATAAATCATGTTAACATGTATTAACACTGTAGAGAGATACATAATTATATCATGTTAACATGTATTAACACTGCAGAGACACATAAATCATGTTAACATGTATTAACATTGCAGAGACACATAAATCATGTTAACATGTATTAACACTGTAGAGAGATACATAATTATATCATGTTAACATGTATTAACACTGCAGAGACACATAAATCATGTTAACATGTATTAACACTATAGAGAGATACATAATTATATCATGTTAACATGTATTAACATTGCAGAGACACATAAATCATGTTAACATGTATTAACACTCTGGAGACTCACATAAATCATGTTAACATGTATTAACACTCTTGGAAGACAGTACTGGATTATTGTGAATATTCCAACAGTGTTACCAGTTGAAGATTGAGACACTTATGCAGCATATGGGAATCTTTATTCAGGAAACGTTTCGCCACACAGTGGCTTCATCAGTCCAATACAAAGAGGAAGGCGTAAGGAGAGGAGTATGAGGTAATCAGTCCCTCAACCTGGAGTCGATGTGTTCAGTCCATCAATCTTGTAGAATGTACAACATAGGGCCGTAGACGTGGCTTATATACTGTAGTGAGGTGAGGTGAAGCAGGAGGAGGCGGGGTCATAGTGGTACCATCAACTAGTCGAAGTAGTCAGGTGAGGTGAAGCAGGAGGAGGCGGGGTCATAGTGGTACCATCCTCTAGTCGAAGTAGTCAGGTGAGGTGAAGCAGGAGGAGGCGGGGTCATAGTGGTACCATCCACTAGTCGAAGTAGTGAGGTGAGGTGAAGCAGGAGGAGGCGGGGTCATAGTGGTACCATCCACTAGTCGAAGTAGTGAGGTGAGGTGAAGCAGGAGGAGGCGGGGTCATAGTGGTACCATCCACTAGTCGAAGTAGTGAGGTGAGGTGAAGCAGGAGGAGGCGGGGTCATAGTGGTACCATCCACTAGTCGAAGTAGTGAGGTGAGGTGAAGCAGGAGGAGGCGGGGTCATAGTGGTACCATCCACTAGTCGAAGTAGTCAGGTGAGGTGAAGCAGGAGGAGGCGGGGTCATAGTGGTACCATCCACTAGTCGAAGTAGTGAGGTGAGGTGAAGCAGGAGGAGGCGGGGTCATAGTGGTACCATCCACTAGTCGAAGTAGTCAGGTGAGGTGAAGCAGGAGGAGGCGGGGTCATAGTGGTACCATCAACTAGTCGAAGTAGTCAGGTGACGTGAAGCAGGAGGAGGCGGGGTCATAGTGGTACCATCCACTAGTCGAAGTAGTCAGGTGAGGTGAAGCAGGAGGAGGCGGGGTCATAGTGGTACCATCCACTAGTCGAAGTAGTCAGGTGAGGTGAAGCAGGAGGAGGCGGGGTCATAGTGGTACCATCCACTAGTCGAAGTAGGTCTTCGTCCAAAGATTGGACAAAGTTTAGGAATTCTTTTAAACCATTCATCACAACTGTCAGACACTGCAGCATCATGGGATCTTGATACAAAGAATTCTTCAACACTTGTTCAACCTTTGGACGAAGACCTACTTCGACTAGTGGATGGTACCACTATGACCCCGCCTCCTCCTGCTTCACTTCACCTCACTACTTCGACTAGTGGATGGTACCACTATGACCCCGCCTCCTCCTGCTTCACCTCACCTGACTACTTCGACTAGTGGATTGTACCACTATGACCCCACCTCCTCCTGCTTCACCTCACCTGACTACTTCGACTAGTGGATGGTACCACTATGACCCCACCTCCGCCTGCTTCACCTCACCTGACTACTTCGACTAGTGGATGGTACCACTATGACCCCGCCTCCTCCTGCTTCACCTCACCTGACTACTTCGACTAGTGGATGGTACCACTATGACCCCGCCTCCTCCTGCTTCACCTCACCTGACTACTTCGACTAGTGGATGGTACCACTATGACCCCGCCTCCTCCTGCTTCACCTCACCTGACTACTTCGACTAGTGGATGATACCACTATGACCCCGCCTCCTCCTGCTTCACCTCACCTGACTACTTCGACTAGTGGATGATACCACTATGACCCCGCCTCCTCCTGCTTCACCTCACCTGACTACTTCGACTAGTGGATGGTACCACTATGACCCCCCTCCTCCTGCTTCACCTCACCTGACTACTTCGACTAGTGGATGATACCACTATGACCCCACCTCCTCCTGCTTCACCTCACCTGACTACTTCGACTAGTGGATGGTACCACTATGACCCCGCCTCCTCCTGCTTCACCTCACCTGACTACTTCGACTAGTGGATGGTACCACTATGACCCCGCCTCCTCCTGCTTCACCTCACCTGACTACTTCGACTAGTGGATGGTACCACTATGACCCCGCCTCCTCCTGCTGCACCTCACCTGACTACTTCGACTAGTGGATGGTACCACTATGACCCCGCCTCCTCCTGCTTCACCTCACCTGACTACTTCGACTAGTGGATGGTACCACTATGACCCCGCCTCCTCCTGCTTCACCTCACCTGACTACTTCGACTAGTGGACGGTACCACTATGACCCCGCCTCCTGCTGCACCTCACCTGACTACTTCGGCTAGTGGATGGTACCACTATGACCCCGCCTCCTCCTGTTTCACCTCACCTGACTACTTCGGCTAGTGGATGGTACCACTATGACCCCGCCTCCTCCTGCTTCACGTCACCTGACTACTTCGACTAGTGGATGGTACCACTATGACCCCGCCTCCTCCTGTTTCACCTCACCTGACTACTTCGGCTAGTGGATGGTACCACTATGACCCCGCCTCCTCCTGTTTCACCTCACCTGACTACTTCGGCTAGTGGATGGTACCACTATGACCCCGCCTCCTCCTGCTTCACCTCACCTGACTACTTCGGCTAGTGGATGGTACCACTATGACCCCGCCTCCTCCTGTTTCACCTCACCTGACTACTTCGGCTAGTGGATGGTACCACTATGACCCCGCCTCCTCCTGCTTCACCTCACCTGACTACTTCGACTAGTGGATGGTACCACTATGACCCCGCCTCCTCCTGCTTCACCTCACCTGACTACTTCGACTAGTGGATGGTACCACTATGACCCCGCCTCCTCCTGCTTCACCTCACCTGACTACAGTATATAAGCCACGTCTACGGCCTTATGCTGCACTTCTACAAGACGAGGAGACTGGGCAAGTATCTTCACCAAATGCCGGATCAGCCAGATTGTGATGGATATGTGGGGTAGCGGGCCTTGAGCAGCAACAGCCTGGCTGACCAGGCAAGCACCAGACGAGCGTGACCCACGGCCGGTTTCCGGGAGTAGAGAGACTCTCGAAACTCATCGAAGGTATATCAAAGGTGTTGCTCTGTATTTTAAAATAACGTGGGAGATGAACGAAGAGGGAGGGGAGGAAGGGGGTTGGGGAGGGGAGGATGGAGTTGGGGAGGGGAGGATGGTGTTGGGGAGGGGAGGGAGGGAAGGGACACTTGTGTTTATAGTAAGAAGATTGTGTTTGTGCAAGGGTGGAACAAGGTGCAGTTTATGTTGAGAAGGGATGATTCTTGTGGGCTGGGATGGGCTGGGATGGGATGGGATGGGATGGGATGGATGTGGAAGGGGTGTGGGTGATGAACGTGATAGTGTTCACACTAGAGGTGGGAGGAGATGTGTGGTGGGGTGTTTGTTATTCTTAAAGGTGTGGTAGGGGTGGTGGTAGGACGGACAAGGGGTGAATCAACAAGGAAGATTGAGTGTGGTCCAGTGCTAGGACACAGTGGTCCAGTGCTAGGACACAGTGGTTCAGTGCTAGGACACAGTGGTTCAGTGCTAGGACACAGTGGTTCAGTGCTAGGACACAGTGGTCCAGTGCTAGGACACAGTGGTTCAGTGCTAGGACACAGTGGTTCAGTGCTAGGACACAGTGGTCCAGTGCTAGGACACAGTGGTTCAGTGCTAGGACACAGTGGTTCAGTGCTAGGACACAGTGGTTCAGTGCTAGGACACAGTGGTCCAGTGCTAGGACACAGTGGTCCAGTGCTAGGACACAGTGGTTCAGTGCTAGGACACAGTGGTCCAGTGCTAGGACACAGTGGTCCAGTGCTAGGACACAGTGGTCCAGTGCTAGGACACAGTGGTTCAGTGCTAGGACACAGTGGCCCAGTGCTAGGACACAGTGGTTCAGTGCTAGGACACAGTGGTCCAGTGCTAGGACACAGTGGTTCAGTGCTAGGACACAGTGGTTCAGTGCTAGGACACAGTGGCCCAGTGCTAAGACACAGTGGTTCAGTGCTAGGACACAGTGGTCCAGTGCTAGGACACAGTGGTCCAGTGCTAGGACACAGTGGCCCAGTGCTAGGACACAGTGGTTCAGTGCTAGGACACAGTGGTCCAGTGCTAGGACACAGTGGTCCAGTGCTAGGACACAGTGGTCCAGTGCTAGGACACAGTGGTCCAGTGCTAGGACACAGTGGTCCTGTGCTAGGACACAGTGGTTCAGTGCTAGGACACAGTGGTTCAGTGCTAGGACACAGTGGTTCAGTGCTAGGACACAGTGGTCCAGTGCTAGGACACAGTGGCCCAGTGCTAGGACACAGTGGTTCAGTGCTGGGACACAGTGGTCCAGTGCTAGGACACAGTGGTTCAGTGCTAGGACACAGTGGTCCAGTGCTAGGACACAGTGGTTCAGTGCTGGGACACAGTGGTTCAGTGCTGGGACACAGTGGTCCAGTGCTAGGACACAGTGGCCCAGTGCTAGGACACAGTGGTTCAGTGCTGGGACACAGTGGTCCAGTGCTAGGACACAGTGGTTCAGTGCTTGGACACAGTGGTCCAGTGCTAGGACACAGTGGTCCAGTGCTAGGACACAGTGGTTCAGTGCTGGGACACAGTGGTCCTGTGCTAGGACACAGTGGTTCAGTGCTAGGACACAGTGGTTCAGTGCTAGGACACAGTGGTTCAGTGCTAGGACACAGTGGTCCAGTGCTAGGACACAGTGGCCCAGTGCTAGGACACAGTGGTTCAGTGCTGGGACACAGTGGTCCAGTGCTAGGACACAGTGGTCCAGTGCTAGGACACAGTGGTCCAGTGCTAGGACACAGTGGTTCAGTGCTAGGACACAGTGGTTCAGTGCTGGGACACAGTGGTCCAGTGCTAGGACACAGTGGCCCAGTGCTAGGACACAGTGGTTCAGTGCTAGGACACAGTGGCCCAGTGCTAGGACACAGTGGTTCAGTGCTAGGACACAGTGGCCCAGTGCTAGGACACAGTGGTTCAGTGCTGGGACACAGTGGCCCAGTGCTAGGACACAGTGGTTCAGTGCTAGGACACAGTGGTCCAGTGCTAGGGCACAGTGGTCCAGTGCTAGGACACAGTGGTCCAGTGCTAGGACACAGTGGTTCAGTGCTAGGACACAGTGGCCCAGTGCTAGGACACAGTGGTTCAGTGCTAGGACACAGTGGCCCAGTGCTAGGACACAGTGGTCCAGTGCTAGGACACAGTGGTTCAGTGCTGGGACACAGTGGCCCAGTGCTAGGACACAGTGGTTCAGTGCTAGGACACAGTGGCCCAGTGCTAGGACACAGTGGTTCAGTGCTAGGACACAGTGGCCCAGTGCTAGGACACAGTGGTTCAGTGCTAGGACACAGTGGCCCAGTGCTAGGACACAGTGGTTCAGTGTTGGGACACAGTGTTCCAGTGCTAGGACACAGTGGATCAGTGCTAGGACACAGTGGCCCAGTGCTGGGACACAGAGGTCCACTGTTGGGACAGTGTGGCCCAAAGGCCTGGTACATTCTGTGATGTTCATATCCAAGCCTCTGTGTAACAAAATATCTTAGGTCTCTCTCTCTCTCTCTCTCTCTCTCTCTCTCTCTCTCTCTCTCTCTCTCTCTCTCTCTCTCTCTCTCTCTCTCTCTCTCTCTCTCTCTCTCTCTCTCTCTCTCTCTCTCTCTCCCTCATTTGCATAACATTTAAGTACATCGGGTTTATCTTCAGTTACCATTAGCGTCACCAACATTGCAATCTATAAGGTCCTTTGTGTACCTTGTCCCTGTTCTCTGTCACTTACAGATTTAGCGCTTACCTATAAATAATAATAATAATAATAATAATAATAATAATAATAATAATAATAATAATAATAATAATAATAATAATAATAATAATAATAATAATAATAATAATAATAATAATAATAATAATAATAATAACAATAATAATAATAATAATAATAATAATAATAACAATAATAATAATAATAATAATAATAATAATAATAATAATAATAATAATAATAATAATAATAATAATAATAATAATAATAATAATAATAATAATAATAATAATAATAACAATAATAATAATAATAATAATAATAATAATAATAATAATAATAATAATAATAATAATCACACATCAACATACATTAGATTTCAGTTCCTCTAGCTGGTTTGCCATCCTAATGGCGCTAAAGCTAACCTATGACACTGAGCTTGACTCTATCATCATTACTGATTCTATGTCATCATTGAAGGCTCTTGGCTCATATAATGACTCCAACAACATGCTCATTGGGGAAGCCAGGTATAGATACTCAAAAATCCGGGACAAAGGAATTAATGTACAGTTGCTTTGGATGCCATATGAGGTACACAATAAACTAGCCACTACCATCCACAGGATGGATATGAGGTACACAATAAACTAGCCACTATCATCCACAGGATGGATATGAGGTGCACAATAAACTAGCCACTACCATCCACAGAATGGATATGAGGTACACAATAAACTAGCCACTACCATCCACAGGATGGATATGAGGTACACAATAAACTAACCACTACCATCCACAGGATGGATATGAGGTACACAATAAACTAGCCACTACCATCCACAGGATGGATATGAGGTACACAATAAACTAGCCGCAACCATCCACAGGATGGATATGAGGTACACAATAAACTAGCCACTACCATCCACAGGATGGATATGAGGTACACAATAAACTAGCCACTACCATCCACAGGATGGATATGAGGTACACAATAAACTAGCCACTACCATCCACAGGATGGATATGAGGTACACAATAAACTAGCCACTACCATCCACAGGATGGATATGAGGTGCACAATAAACTAGCCACTACCATCCACAGGATGGATATGAGGTACACAATAAACTAGCCACTACCATCCACAGGATGGATATGAGGTACACAATAAACTAGCCACTACCATCCACAGGATGGATATGAGGTACACAATAAACTAACCACTACCATCCACAGGATGGATATGAGGTACACAATAAACTAACCACTACCATCCACAGGATGGATATGAGGTACACAATAAACTAGCCACTACCATCCACAGGATGGATATGAGGTACACAATAAACTAGCCACTACCATCCACAGGATGGATATGAGGTACACAATAAACTAGCCACTACCATCCACAGGATGGATATGAGGTACACAATAAACTAGCCACTACCATCCACAGGATGGATATGAGGTGCACAATAAACTAGCCACTACCATCCACAGGATGGATATGAGGTACACAATAAACTAGCCACTACCATCCACAGGATGGATATGAGGTACACAATAAACTAGCCACTACCATCCACAGGATGGATATGAGGTACACAATAAACTAGCCACTACCATCCACAGGATGGATATGAGGTACACAATAAACTAGCCACTACCATCCACAGGATGGATATGAGGTACACAATAAACTAGCCACTACCATCCACAGGATGGATATGAGGTACACAATAAACTAGCCACTACCATCCACAGGATGGATATGAGGTACACAATAAACTAGCCACTACCATCCACAGGATGGATATGAGGTACACAATAAACTAGCCACTACCATCCACAGGATGGATATGAGGTACACAATAAACTAGCCACTACCATCCACAGGATGGATATGAGGTACACAATAAACTAGCCACTACCATCCACAGGATGGATATGAGGTACACAATAAACTAGCCACTACCATCCACAGGATGGATATGAGGTACACAATAAACTAGCCACTACCATCCACAGGATGGATATGAGGTACACAATAAACTAGCCACTACCATCCACAGGATGGATATGAGGTACACAATAAACTAGCCACTACCATCCAAAGGATGGATATGAGGTACACAATAAACTAGCCACTACCATCCACAGGATGGATATGAGGTACACAATAAACTAGCCACTACCATCCACAGGATGGATATGAGGTACACAATAAACTATCCACTACCATCCACAGGATGGATATGAGGTGCACAATAAACTAGCCACTACCATCCACAGGATGGATATGAGGTACACAATAAACTAGCCACTACCATCCACAGGATGGATATGAGGTACACAATAAACTAGCCACTACCATCCACAGGATGGATATGAGGTACACAATAAACTAGCCACTATCATCCACAGGATGGATATGAGGTGCACAATAAACTAGCCACTACCATCCACAGGATGGATATGAGGTACACAATAAACTAGCCACTACCATCCACAGGATGGATATGAGGTACACAATAAACTAACCACTACCATCCACAGGATGGATATGAGGTACACAATAAACTAGCCACTACCATCCACAGGATGGATATGAGGTACACAATAAACTAGCCGCAACCATCCACAGGATGGATATGAGGTACACAATAAACTAGCCACTACCATCCACAGGATGGATATGAGGTACACAATAAACTAGCCACTACCATCCACAGGATGGATATGAGGTACACAATAAACTAGCCACTACCATCCACAGGATGGATATGAGGTACACAATAAACTACCCACTACCATCCACAGGATGGATATGAGGTGCACAATAAACTAGCCACTACCATCCACAGGATGGATATGAGGTACACAATAAACTAGCCACTACCATCCACAGGATGGATATGAGGTACACAATAAACTAGCCACTACCATCCACAGGATGGATATGAGGTACACAATAAACTAACCACTACCATCCACAGGATGGATATGAGGTACACAATAAACTAACCACTACCATCCACAGGATGGATATGAGGTACACAATAAACTAGCCACTACCATCCACAGGATGGATATGAGGTACACAATAAACTAGCCACTACCATCCACAGGATGGATATGAGGTACACAATAAACTAGCCACTACCATCCACAGGATGGATATGAGGTACACAATAAACTAGCCACTACCATCCACAGGATGGATATGAGGTGCACAATAAACTAGCCACTACCATCCACAGGATGGATATGAGGTACACAATAAACTAGCCACTACCATCCACAGGATGGATATGAGGTACACAATAAACTAGCCACTACCATCCACAGGATGGATATGAGGTACACAATAAACTAGCCACTACCATCCACAGGATGGATATGAGGTACACAATAAACTAGCCACTACCATCCACAGGATGGATATGAGGTACACAATAAACTAGCCACTACCATCCACAGGATGGATATGAGGTACACAATAAACTAGCCACTACCATCCACAGGATGGATATGAGGTACACAATAAACTAGCCACTACCATCCACAGGATGGATATGAGGTACACAATAAACTAGTCACTACCATCCACAGGATGGATATGAGGTACACAATAAACTAGCCACTACCATCCACAGGATGGATATGAGGTACACAATAAACTAGCCACTACCATCCACAGGATGGATATGAGGTACACAATAAACTAGCCACTACCATCCACAGGATGGATATGAGGTACACAATAAACTAGCCACTACCATCCACAGGATGGATATGAGGTACACAATAAACTAGCCACTACCATCCACAGGATGGATATGAGGTACACAATAAACTAGCCACTACCATCCACAGGATGGATATGAGGTACACAATAAACTAGCCACTACCATCCACAGGATGGATATGAGGTACACAATAAACTAGCCACTACCATCCACAGGATGGATATGAGGTACACAATAAACTAGCCACTACCATCCACAGGATGGATATGAGGTACACAATAAACTAGCCACTACCATCCACAGGATGGATATGAGGTACACAATAAACTAGCCACTACCATCCACAGGATGGATATGAGGTACACAATAAACTAGCCACTACCATCCACAGGATGGATATGAGGTACACAATAAACTAACCACTACCATCCACAGGATGGATATGAGGTGCACAATAAACTAGCCACTACCATCCACAGGATGGATATGAGGTACACAATAAACTAACCACTACCATCCACAGGATGGATATGAGGTACACAATAAACTAGCCACTACCATCCACAGGATGGATATGAGGTACACAATAAACTAACCACTACCATCCACAGGATGGATATGAGGTACACAATAAACTAGCCACTACCATCCACAGGATGGATATGAGGTACACAATAAACTAGCCACTACCATCCACAGGATGGATATGAGGTACACAATAAACTAACCACTACCATCCACAGGATGGATATGAGGTACACAATAAACTAGCCACTAGCATCCACAGGATGGATATGAGGTGCACAATAAACTAGCCACTTCGGTGGCAAAATCTAATCTAGCTGGTCAAAAATATTAATGCTTCTAGTTTTTTCAGAACAAAAGCGTTTATTTCAATTTCATTTGCGTTTTCTTGTGTTTGGCTCTATATTGTTAAATATGCCTCTCTGGCCTCTATCTATGAGTATCTTGTACGTCGTGATTAAATCTCCTCTGTGATGAGGGGAGATTTTTTTATCACTGTCTTGAATGGCAGCCTATACTTTGATGGCCTTGCAGCCTATGCATTATTTATATGAGCAAACGGAGGAACAAGCCTACACATATTTATTCCTGGTCTGTTATTCAACTTTTGGTTTCCTAGCATTTGTTTTTGTCTCTGTGTTTCGTAATGTTTCTTATTTAGTCCGTTTTAAAACATTACATTTTCGGTCTGACTAAGGGATCAATGTTTTTGTTAATTTTAAGGTAGGAATTAACCTGTCAGCCGTGTGTGTGTGTGTGTGTGGGTGTGTGTGTGTGTGTGTGTGTGTGTGTGTGTATGTGTGTGTGTGTGTGTGTGTGTGTGTGTATGTGTGTGTGTGTGTGTGTGTGTGTTCTCACCTAATTGTGGTTGCAGAGTTAGGGACACAGCCCCTGGCTCCTGTATGTGTGTGTGTGTGTGTGTGTATTACCTCACCTAGTTGTGGTTGCAGGGGTCGAGTCACAGCCCCTGGCCCCGCCTCTTCACTGGTCGCTACTGGGTCACTCTTCCTGCTCCATGCGTTTTATCATACCTCTTCTTAAAGCTATGTATGGCTCCTGCCTCCACTACATCACTTCCCAGACTATTCCACATCCTGACAGCTCTGTGACTGAAGAAATACTTCCTAACATCACTGTGGATCATCTGAGTCTTCAACTTCCAACTGTGTCCCCTTGTTGCTGTGTCCCATCTCTGGAACATCTCGTTTCTATCCACATTGTCGATTCCTCTCAGTGACTCACGAAATCGTAATGACACGATTGCAAACAAACCGTACCACGTGCGGGGTTAGAACCCGCGATCAGAGAGTCTCAAAACTCTCTGATCGCGGGTTCTAACCCCGCCCGTGGTATGCTTGATTCCTCTCAGTATTTCATATGCCGTTATCATGTCCTATCCATCCTGTCCTCCAGTGTCGTCAGGTCGATTTCACTTAACCTCTCCTCGTAGGACATAATCCTAAGCTCCGAGACTAGTCTTTTTGCAAACTTTTGCACTTTCTCTAATTTCTTGACGTGCATGGCCAGTTGTGGGCTCCATACTGGTGCTGCATACTCCAAAATGGGCGTGACGTACACGGTCTTGACGAGTCCATACTAGGGTGTCGAAACGCTATTCTTAGGGTTGCCAGGCGCCCATATGCTGCAGCAGTTGTTAGGCTGATGTGTGCCTCAGGAAATGTGCTCGGTGTTATACTCACCCCAAGATCGTTTTCCTTGAGTGAGGTTTGCAGTCTCAGGCCCCCTAGACTGTACTCTGTCTGCGGTCTTCTTTGACCTTCCCCAATCTTAATGACTTTGCACTTGGTGGGGTTACACTCCAGGAGCCAGTTGCTGGACCAGGCTTCCAACATGTCCAGGTCCCTTTGTAGTCCTGCCTGATCTTCATTCACTTGAATTTTCCGCATTAGCTTCACGTCGTCTGCAAACAGGGACAACTCTGAATCTCTCCCTTCCGTCATGTCATTCACATATACGAGAAACAGCAACGACCCTAGAATTAACCCTTGTAGATTCCTGCTCGTCACAGGCGCCCACTCTGACACCTCGTCAAGTACCATCACTCGTTGATGCCTTCCTGTCAGTTATTCTCTGATCCATTGCAGTGCCTTTCTTATTACACCTACCTGGTTCTTCAGTTTTTGCGCTAATGTCTTGTGTGGAACTGTGTCGAAAGCCTTCTTGCAGTCCAAGAAAATGCAATCTACCCACTCCTCTCTTGTCTCGCTGTTGTGTGTGTGTGTGAGAGAGAGACAGGATTCCATTTTCGTACACTTTTATCTTAACAAATCTTCAGCATTGACGCACTTCCCCTCCTCTGGATTATGGCTTATCGTTTTTTGCTTCCTCACACACACACACACACACACACACACACACACACACACACACACACACACACACACACACACACACACACACACACACACACACACACACACACACACACACACACACACAGATGGGACACAGACACAAGAGGTCACAATTGGAAGTTGAAGATTCAGATGAATCAAAGGTATGTTAGGAAGTATTTCTTCAGTCATAGAGTAGTCAGGCCGTGGAATAACCTAGAAAGGGATGTGGTGGAGGCAGGAACCATACATAGTTTTAAGGCGAGGTATGATAGAGCTCAGGGGGCAGGGAGAGAGAGGACCTAGTAGCAATCAGCGAAGAGGCGGGGCCAGGAGCTGTGACTCGACCCCTGCAACCACAAATAGGTGAGTACAAATAGGTGAGTACACAGAGGAGCTGTGAATCGACACCTGTAACCACAAATAGGCGACTACACACCCATATTCCCCCCCCCTCTCTCTCTCTCTCTCTCTCTCTCTCTCTCTCTCTCTCTGTCAATTTCTGCTTTCTTCTATCATTTTAAAAATTATTTTAAAAATCTCATAATTTTCCTGTGTATGGGATAGGCCATCACGAGAAAGAATAATTCCCAACTTACCTAACCCAACGTCCTTCCCCAACCCATCCTAACTTACCTAACCCATCCTAACTTACCCAACCTATCCAAACTTACCTAACCCATCCTAACTTACCTAACCCATCCTAACTTACCTAACCCATCCTAACTTATCTAACCTATCCAAACTTACCTAACCCATTCTAACTTACCTAACCCATCCTAACTTACCTAACCCATCCTAACTTACCCAACCCATTCTAACTTACCTAACCCATCCTAACTTACCTAACCCATCCTAACTTACCTAACCCATCCTAACTTACCTAACCCATCCTAACTTACCTAACCCATCCTAACTTACCTAACCCATCCTAACTTACCTAACCCATCCTAACTTACCTAACCCATCCTAACTTACCCAACCCATCCTAACTTACCTAACCCATCCTAACTTACCTAACCCATCCTAACTTACCTAACCCATCCTAACTTACCTAACCCATCCTAACTTACCTAACCCATCCTAACTTACCTAACCCATCCTAACTTACCTAACCCATCCTAACTTACCTAACCCATCCTAACTTACCTAACCCATCCTAACTTACCCAACCCATCCTAACTTACCTAACCCATCCTAACTTACCTAACCCATCCTAACTTACCTAACCCATCCTAACTTACCTAACCCATCCTAACTTACCTAACCCATCCTAACTTACCTAACCCATCCTAACTTACCTAACCCATCCTAACTTACCTAACCCATCCTAACTTACCCAACCCATCCTAATTTACCTAACCCATCCTAACTTACATAACCCATCCTAACTTACCCAACCCATACTAATTTACCTAACCCATCCTAACTTACCTAACCCATCCTAACTTACCTAACCCATCCTAACTTACCTAACCCATCCTAACTTACCCAACCCATCCTAACTTACCTAACCCATCCTAACTTACCTAACCCATCCTAACTTACCTAACCCATCCTAACTTACCCAACCCATCCTAATTTACCTAACCCATCCTAACTTACATAACCCATCCTAACTTACCCAACCCATACTAATTTACCTAACCCATCCTAACTTACCTAACCCATCCTAACTTACCTAACCCATCCTAACTTACCTAACCCATCCTAACTTACCCAACCCATCCTAACTTACCTAACCCATCCTAACTTACCTAACCCATCCTAACTTGAAGATTGAGACACTTATTCAGCATATGGGAATCCTTTTTCAGGAAACGTTTCGCCACACAGTGGCTTCATCAGTCCAATACAAATCGGAAAGGTGTAAGAATTCTTCAACACTTGTCCAACCCTTGGACGAAGACCTACTTCGACTAGTGGATGGTACCACTATGACCCCGCCTCCTCCTGCTTCACGTCACCTGACTACTTCGACTAGTGGATGGTACCACTATGACCCCGCCTCCATCTGCTTCACGTCACCTGACTACTTCGACTAGTGGATGGTACCACTATGACCCCGCCTCCATCTGCTTCACGTCACCTGACTACTTCGACTAGTGGATGGTACCACTATGACCCCGCCTCCTCCTGCTTCACCTCACCTGACTACTTCGACTAGTGGATGGTACCACTATGACCCCGCCTCCATCTGCTTCACGTCACCTGACTACTTCGACTAGTGGATGGTACCACTATGACCCCGCCTCCTCCTGCTTCACCTCACCTGACTACTTCGACTAGTGGATGGTACCACTATGACCCCGCCTCCATCTGCTTCACGTCACCTGACTACTTCGACTAGTGGATGGTACCACTATGACCCCGCCTCCGCCTGCTTCACCTCACCTGACTACTTCGACTAGTGGATGGTACCACTATGACCCCGCCTCCTCCTGCTTCACCTCACCTGACTACTTCGACTAGTGGATGGTACCACTATGACCCCGCCTCCGCCTGCTTCACCTCACCTGACTACTTCGACTAGTGGATGGTACCACTATGACCCCACCTCCTCCTGCTTCACCTCACCTGACTACTTCGACTAGTGGATGGTACCACTATGACCCCGCCTCCTCCTGCTTCACCTCACCTGACTACTTCGACTAGTGGATGGTACCACTATGACCCCGCCTCCTCCTGCTTCACCTCACCTGACTACTTCGACTAGTGGATGGTACCACTATGACCCCGCCTCCTGCTTCACCTCACCTCACTACTTCGACTAGTGGATGGTACCACTATACCCCGCCTCCTCCTGCTTCACCTCACCTGACTACTTCGACTAGTGGATGGTGCCACTATGACCCCGCCTCCTCCTGCTTCACCTCACCTGACTACTTCGACTAGTGGATGGTACCACTATGACCCCGCCTCCTCCTGCTTCACCTCACCTGACTACTTCGACTAGTGGATGGTACCACTATGACCCCACCTCCTCCTGCTTCACCTCACCTGACTACTTCGACTAGTGGATGGTACCACTATGACCCCGCCTCTGCCTGCTTCACCTCACCTGACTACTTCGACTAGTGGATGGTACCACTTTGACCCCGCCTCCTCCTGCTTCACCTCACTTGACTACTTCGACTAGTGGATGGTACCACTATGACCCCGCCTTCTCCTGCTTCACCTCACCTGACTACTTCGACTAGTGGATGGTACCACTATGACCCCGCCTCCTGCTTCACCTCACCTGACTACTTCGACTAGTGGATGGTACCACTATGACCCCGCCTCCTCCTGCTTCACCTCACCTGACTACTTCGACTAGTGGATGGTACCACTATGACCCCGCCTCCTCCTGCTTCACCTCACCTGACTACTTCGACTAGTGGATGGTACCACTATGACCCCGCCTCCTCCTGCTTCACCTCACCTGACTACTTCGACTAGTGGATGGTACCACTATGACCCCGCCTCCTGCTTCACCTCACCTCACTACTTCGACTAGTGGATGGTACCACTATACCCCGCCTCCTCCTGCTTCACCTCACCTGACTACTTCGACTAGTGGATGGTGCCACTATGACCCCGCCTCCTCCTGCTTCACCTCACCTGACTACTTCGACTAGTGGATGGTACCACTATGACCCCGCCTCCTCCTGCTTCACCTCACCTGACTACTTCGACTAGTGGATGGTACCACTATGACCCCACCTCCTCCTGCTTCACCTCACCTGACTACTTCGACTAGTGGATGGTACCACTATGACCCCACCTCCTCCTGCTTCACCTCACCTGACTACTTCGACTAGTGGATGGTACCACTATGACCCCACCTCCTCCTGCTTCACCTCACCTGACTACTTCGACTAGTGGATGGTACCACTTTGACCCCGCCTCCTCCTGCTTCACCTCACTTGACTACTTCGACTAGTGGATGGTACCACTATGACCCCGCCTTCTCCTGCTTCACCTCACCTGACTACTTCGACTAGTGGATGGTACCACTATGACCCCGCCTCCTCCTGCTTCACCTCACCTGACTACTTCGACTAGTGGATGGTACCACTATGACCCCGCCTCCTCCTGCTTCACCTCACCTGACTACTTCGACTAGTGGATGGTACCACTATGACCCCGCCTCCTCCTGCTTCACCTCACCTGACTACTTCTACTAGTGGATGGTACCACTATGACCCCGCCTCCTCCTGCTTCACCTCACCTGACTACTTCGACTAGTGGATGGTACCACTATTACCCCGCCTCCTCCTGCTTCACCTCACCTGACTACTTCGACTAGTGGATGGTACCACTATGACCCCGCCTCCATCTGCTTCACCTCACCTCACTACAGTATATAAGCCACGTCTACGGCCCTATGCTGTACATTCTACAATATTGATGGACTGAACACATCGACTCCAGGTTGAGGGACTGATTACCTCAAACTCCTCATCTCCTTGCACCTTTCTACTTTATATAGGACTGATGAAGCCACTGTGTGGCGAAACGTTTCCAGAATAAAGATTCTCATATGTTGCATAAATGTCTCAACTTTCTGCTTTGTATTGGACTGATGAAACCACTGTGTGGAGAAACGTTGGAAACAGTGGAAAATGTTGCATAAGTGTCCCAATCTTCAACATTATCATCATGTGAGGAGGATAAACAAAGCGAATCTTATGGAAGTGTTTTGTCAACATTTTAACTGGAGACTGTGTCGGGGGTCAACGCCCCCCGTGACTCAGTCTCAGGGTGCTTATTTTGTGCTATACAAGTGTATGTTACATTGTATTTGACGTTTGTGATGCACACATATAGACATCCCGACCAGCGAACCAGGTGCTAGAGTGCCAAAGTTGTGAAGCGGTGTCTGGCACTCGTGGAAAAAATTAACAGGCTTACCTCAAGTCTGGTCGCTCACAGTTCTCACTGTCGTCCTTATAATATTTGTTTATGCAAATATATGTACAAGGTATACAAGTACATGTACAAGGTATACAAGTATATGTACAAGGTATACCAGTACATGTACAAGGCATACAAGTATATGTACAAGGTATACAAGTATATGTACAAGGTATACCAGTACATGTACAAGGTATACATGTACATGTACAAGGTATACAAGTACATGTACAAGGTATACCGGTACATGTACAAGGTATACCAGTACATGTACAAGGTATACCAGTACATGTACAAGGTATACAGACCATAGCTGACATCAGTAACATACTACACATGCCTTGTTATGCACAACATTTTGGGCAAATTAGGTGAATTTTGTCCCCAGGGTGCGACTCACACCAGTCTACTAACCCCCAGGTACCTACTTACTGCTAGGTGAACAGTGACAGAAGGTGTCTTAAGGTTACATGCCCCCAATGCTTCCACCAGTACCGGAAATCGAACCACGGACCTTAATATGTAACCTAAGTGCGCTACGAACCGAGCTCTAGATATGTATATTGCACACATATTTGCCAGTATTTTTTAAGTAATTGAATTCACTGTCTACTTTTTTCTGCCTTCTTGCTTATTCCTACCTTGTTATCGTGCTGACGCAGCTGTGAACAGGTGTCCAGGATACAAGACCTCACATGGTTCCTAACATATTTTAAACTCCTCAAGTTATTATTTCTTCAGTTTTCATTGATCATCACAATGTTGGCAATGGCCACGGGAAGGCCGAGTCCACAACGGATCCGAGTCTGCAGTGGATGATGCGGTGCTATGGTAAGCCAGTGGAAGGCCTCGGTCAGATGGCCAAAGGTCTCAGCTTAATCTCAAGACCAATTACCTCCAGTTTCATCAGTCCCTCAGTACAGGACACAGGAAGAAGCTGATATATGACCCATATGGATGAACAGAAATATAAAAATAATCCGAACGTAAGAACCTTGAAACTTAGCACGACGTTTCTGTCTGACTTGGATGACCCCTGCAGATTTAAAGGTATCGATAATAATAAACGAGGATAGTGAGGCTCAAGTTAGAGTATGTAGGAAAGAGGGAAATTATTTCCCAGTAAAAGTAGGCCTTAGACAAGGATGTGTGATGTCACCGTGGTTGTTTAATATATTTATAGATGGGGTTGTAAGAGAAGTAAATGCAAGGGTCTTGGCAAGAGGTGTGGAGTTAAAAGATAAAGAATCACACATAAAGTGGGAGTTGTCACAGTTGCTCTTTGCTGATGACACTGTGCTCTTGGGAGATTCTGAAGAAAAGTTGCAGAGATTGGTGGATGAATTTGGTAGGGCATGTAAAAGAAGAAAATTAAAAGTGAATATAGGAAAGAGTAAGTTTATGAGGTTAACAAAAAGATTAGGTGATGAAAGATTGGATATCAGATTGGAGGGAGAGAGTATGGAGGAGGTGAATGTATTCAGATATTTGGGAGTGGACGTGTCAGCAGATGGGTCTATGAAAGATGAGGTGAATCATAGAATTGATGAGAGGAAAAGGGTGAGTGGTGCACTTAGGAGTCTGTGGAGACAAAGAACTTTGTCCTTGGAGGCAAAGAGGGGAATGTATGAGAGTATAGTTTTACCAACGCTCTTATATGGGTGTGAAGCGTGGGTGATGAATGTTGCAGCGAGGAGAAGGCTGGAGGCAGTGGAGATGTCATGTCTGAGGGCAATGTGTGGTGTGAATATAATGCAGAGAATTCGTAGTTTGGAAGTTAGGAGGAGGTGCAGAATTACCAAAACTGTTGTCCAGAGGGCTGAGGAAGGGTTGTTGAGGTGGTTCGGACATGTAGAGAGAATGGAGCGAAACAGAATGACTTCAAGAGTGTATCAGTCTGTAGTGGAAGGAAGGCGGGGTAGGGGTCGGCCTAGGAAAGGTTGGAGAGAGGGGGTAAAGGAGGTTTTGTGTGCGAGGGGTTTGGACTTCCAGCAGGCATGCGTGAGCGTGTTTGATAGGAGTGAATGGAGACAAATGGTTTTTAATACTTGACGTGCTGTTGGAGTGTGAGCAAAGTAACATTTATGAAGGGGTTCAGGGAAACCGGCAGGCCGGACTTGAGTCCTGGAGATGGGAAGTACAGTGCCTGCACTCTGAAGGAGGGGTGTTAATGTTGCAGTTTAAAAACTGTAGTGTAAAGCACCCTTCTGGCAAGACAGTGATGGAGTGAATGATGGTGAAAGTTTTTCTTTTTCGGGCCACCCTGCCTTGGTGGACCACCCTGCCTTGGTGGGCCACCCTGCCTTGGTGGACCACCCTGCCTTGGTGGACCACCCTGCCTTGGTGGACCACCCTGCCTTGGTGGACCACCCTGCCTTGGTGGACCACCCTGCCTTGGTGGGCCACCCTGCCTTGGTGGGAATCGGCCAGTGTGATAATAAAAAAATAAATAATAATAATAATAATAATAATAATAATAATAATAATAATAATAATAATAATAATAATAATAATAATAATAATAATAATAATAATAATAATAATAATAATAATAATAATAATAATAATAATACTCATATACTCAGCTTCCACTCCCTCAT
Source organism: Cherax quadricarinatus (assembly GCF_038502225.1). NCBI lineage: Eukaryota > Metazoa > Arthropoda > Malacostraca > Decapoda > Parastacidae > Cherax > Cherax quadricarinatus. Next base: position 3,484,193 of record NC_091391.1, read on the forward strand.
CACCCACCTTCCTAAGAACAGAGCACTGCAGTAGGTCTACTGGCCCATATTAGGCAGCTCCATCTCACAATCAACCTGACTCACTCATGTATCTAACTAAGACGTTATAGAAGATTAAAATACTAGCTACCCTGACTCCATTTTACAATCTGTTCCAGTCAGTGTATATCATACACGTGACATACACTCAGATATGTATATCACATGCATGATATACACCTCTCAGTGTAGGTTTCCAGCCTAATTCACAAAGGAACACTTACAATATATATACGAATTTTGATGAGGCCTTTTCAAGGATATATACACCGAGAGATGTCTGAATGTACATATCCTGAGAATTTACATTAATCACTATTTTAGGCACTAAAGTATTCTTGACAAACAGTCTCAATGATTCTCGTACCTATTTTTTTTTAGCTAAAATACGTAAATTATCGCAATTTTAATCATCCATGGGAAAAAGGCGAATTACATTATTTCACGTTTTATATACAGTCTTAAAACTCCGCTGACCAAGCCTTCACTTGCTCCTGCAGGCGACGGGACTGCTGGAGTCGCTGGTGCAGTACTCGCAGATTGAGGAGGTACACGTGGTGGTACCCTGCGGGGCATCAGGGCACAAGTTCTGCGTCAGAGTCATCGTCAGGGACGGCGCCCTCCTCCTCCAGGTAAACAAACACCTTGTCGAGTTTTTTTGTCTCCCTTGGCTTACCGCCAGCACTGACGCGGCTGCACTCTACCCTGCATTTCTCTTTATTTATGTGTGTGCATATGTATATATATATATATATATATATATATATATATATATATATATATATATATATATATATATATATATATATATATATATATATATATATATATATATATGTATTGTATATAGTTTCTGTATTAATACCAATATTAGATTATATATTCACGGGGAAGGGAGAGCATACAACACCTGGCGAATGGGTATTACTCGGGTTTGATCCAAGAAAAGGGAAGGTAACTGATTCCTTGAATCACGAGCCCTTGACCAGCATCAAGGGAGAAGAGTCACTAGGGCAGGGCTGGTGTAACCTGTTTCCTTGGAGATGAGAGGGAGTTCCCCCCCAGTGTCTGTTTGTATACCCACCCTGGTGTGTGTACTCTCCTAGCTGTGCTTGCTGGGGTTGAGTCACAGCTCGTGTGTGTGTGTGTGTGTGTGTGTGTGTGTGTGTGTGTGTGTGTGTGTGTGTGTGTGTGTGTGTGTGTGTGTGTGAGTGTGTGTGTGTGTGTGTGTGTGTGTGTGTGTGTGTGTGTGTGTGTGTGTGTGTGTGTGTGCGTGTGTGTGTGTGTGTGTGTGTGTGTGTGCGTGTGTGTGTGTGTGCGTGTGTGTGTGTGTGTGTGTGTGTGTGTGTGTGTGTGTGTGTGTGCGTGTGTGTGTGTGTGTGTGTGTGTGTGTGCGTGTGTGTGTGTGTGCGTGTGTGTGTGTGTGTGTGTGTGTGTGTGTGTGTGTGAGAGAGAGAGAGAGACCACGACCACGGTCGCTTCACATAAAACCATATTAAATTCGCGACTATATCTGCTTGCCACTTGCCTGACACCATGTCAATGATGAACGAACAAGGTCTTAAGAAGCAAGATTGTCATTCGCGATGGATTCACAATTGCACAACCCAGGTCAAAACGAGTTCTGAACAGGTAGCTCCTGTCTCTCACAAGTACCGGACCATTACGACATGCTCTTGGATACACTGGAAGATTAAATGGTGATGTAGCGTAGACGAACTTTCCGAAATAATTCGACAACTGTGGACTTGGAATGCCTTTAACTTTCGCCAGGTTCGTCTGGTGCTTACTTGGTCAACCAAGTTGTTGCTATTAGTGACTCGCTGCCCCACATACCCATCACAGCCTGGAAATATAAACACAAATGCAGTATAATGTGATCCTTTATTGACTACGTTTCGCCCACACAGTGGGCTTTTTCAAGTCACAAACAGTTCTGCTTGTGACTTGAAAAAGCCCACTGTGTGGGCGAAACGTAGTCGATGGGGGATCACATTGTGCTGCATTTGTGTTTATATTGCCATTGTGTCGGTGTTTTATACCATTTATTTCCATTAACAAGGTCTTGAGGATGTCTCTCCAAGAGAGAACCCGCAGTAATGGATTTAAATTAGATAAGTTTAGATTTAGAAAGGACATAGGAAAGTATTGGTTTGGAAATAGGGTAGTTGATGAGTGGAACAGTCTACCTAGTTGGGTTATTGAGGCTAGGACTTTGGGTAGTTTCAAATTTAGGTTGGATAAGTACATGAGTGGGAGGGGTTGGATTTGAGAGGGACTTGCACATCAGAGCTTATTTCTTGGGTGGCATTGAAAATTGGGTTGGTCAAATGTTTTGTTAGTGGGATGAATTGTAAAGGACCTGCCTAGTATGGGCCAACAGGCCTCCTGCAGTGTTCCTCCTTTCTTATGTTCTTATGTTATTTATTTCCATCACAGCCTGGTTGATCTGGCACCTGTTGAAAGATACTCAATTTCCTCTTCAAGGCTTCTACACTTATTCCAGCAGTGTTTCTGATATCTTCTGGTAAGATGTTGAATAATCTGGGACCCCGGATGTTGATACAGTGTTTCCTTATTGTGCTCACCGCACCCCTACTTTTTTACTGGGCTTATCCACCAACCTCGGAGAAGCAATAAGAACATAAGAATGTAGGAACACTGCAGAAGGCCTACTGGCCCATACGAGGCAGGTCCTTATCAAAACGACATCTACCTAAAGCTACTCAAGAAATAACTCCCGTACCCCATGACACCAATCAAACCCAGCCCCTCCCACTCATATATTTGTCCAGTCTCTTCTTAAAGCTACCCAAGGTCCTAGCCTCTATCACCCCACTGGGAAGACTGTTCCACGCATCTACAACTCTGGTAGAAAACCAACTTAAATCCATTATTCCTGGTTCTTACCTGGTTCGACACCCTCAGTACTTCATTAATATCTCCCTTGTTTATGTAAAGTAAAAGGACACAAGTGAAACTAATGTGACATTTATTGTGGCAACGTTTCGCTCTCCAGGAGCTTTATCAAGCCATTACAAACAATACATGGACACAGAGGGTATATAAAGGCTCTGAGTGAGGTTGCACTTGTGTCCTTTTACTTTACATATTGTCGGTAATTCCCTTGTTTATGCCCGTCATCCACTTATACACTTCAATGATATCTCCCCTCATTCTACGCCTCTCCAGAGAGTGGAGATTTAAGGCTTAAAGTCTATCTTCATACGGGAGGTTCCTTACACAGTAAATCATTTTAGTTGCCGTGTTCCTCCCTTAAGTCAATGTGACCTGACCTGACTAGGTTGGGTGCATTGGCTTAAGCCGGTAGGAGACTTGGACCTGCCTCGCATGGGCCAGTAGGCCTTCTGCAGTGTTCCTTCGTTCTTATGTTCTTATGTTCTCTGTATGTTCTCTGAAGATTGAGACACTTATGCAGCATATGGGAATCTTTATTCAGGAAACGTTTCGCCACACAGTGGCTTCATCAGTCCAATACAAAGAGGAAGGCGTAAGGAGAGGAGGAGTATGAGGTAATCAGTCCCTCAGCCTGGAGTCGATGTGTTCAGTCCATCAATCTTGTAGAATGTACAGCATAGGGCCGTAGACGTGGCTTATATACTGTAGTGAGGTGACTTGAAGCAGACGGAGGCGGGATCATAGTGGTACCATCCACTAGTCGAAGTAGGTCTTTGTCCAAAGGTTGAACAAGCGTTGAAGAATTCTTTGTAACAAGACCCCATGATGCTGCCGTCTTGTTACAAAGAATTCTTCAACATTTGTTCAACCTTTGGACGAAGACCTACTTCGACTAGTGGATGGTACCACTATGACCCCGCCTCCTCCTGCTTCACCTCACCTGACTACTTCGACTAGTGGATGGTACCACTATGACCCCGCCTCCTCCTGCTTCACCTCACCTGACTACTTCTACTAGTGGATGGTACCACTATGACCCCGCCTCCATCTGCTTCACGTCACCTCACTACAGTATATAAGCCACGTCTACGGCCCTATGCTGTACATTCTACAAGATTGATGGACTGAACACATCGACTCCAGGTTGAGGGACTGATTACCTCATTCTCCTCCTCTCCTTACGCCTTCCTCTTTGTATTGGACTGATGAAGCCACTGTGTGGCGAAACGTTTCCTGAATAAAGATTCCCATATGCTGCATAAGTGTCTCAATCTTCAACTTGTCGGTTTTTCAAACCATTCATCACAATAAGAAATGTGCTGGATATTAAGTCAGTGTGACCTGACCTGACTAGGTTGGGTGCATTGGCTTAAGCCGGTAGGAGACTTGGACCTGCCTCACATGGGCCAGTAGGCCTTCTGCAGTGTTCCTTCGTTCTTATGTTCTTCTTATATGGCATTAAATTTATGAAAACGTTTCGCCCACCCTTCTGACATCGTCCCTGGCGAGCTAACGTTCATGGAACTCAAGTATGTGTCACGATTTTCTATCATCCTGGTCCCAGACCAGTGTCCTGATCAACAAGACTGTTGGTGCTATGTATACACTGCATGTAAACACTTCACACGCACACATATGTGCGTGTACATGTGTATGTACATGTGTGTGCACGTTCGTACAAAGGTCTCAACCCATGAATACTTTCCAAACACACAAACATACAAACATGTCGTAAATGTCATAAACACGTCTCAAACACGTTTTATACTAGTCTTAAAGTGTTAAAAACACAAACGCGCATCAAATACGTCACATACACGTACATAACACACCCACGTCATATACCCGTACGTCATATCCACGTTACACACCCGTACGTCACATCCACGTTACACAACTGTACGTCACATCCACGTTACACACGTCCGTCACATCCACGTTACACAACCGTACGTCACATCCACGTTGCACAACTGTACGTCACATCCACGTTACACACGTACGTCACATCCACGTTACACAACCGTACGTCACATCCACGTTACACAACTGTACGTCACATCCACGTTACACACGTCCGTCACATCCATGTTACACAACCGTACGTCACATCCACGTTACACAACTGTACGTCACATCCACGTTACACACGTATGTCACATCCACGTTACACAACCGTACGTCACATCCACGTTACACAACCGTACGTCACATCCACGTTACACAACCGTACGTCACATCCACGTTACACACGTACGTCACATCCACGTTACACACACGTACGTCACATCCACGTTACACACCCGTACATCACATCCACGTTACACACACGTACGTCACATCCACGTTACACACACGTACGTCACATCCACGTTACACACCCGTACGTCACATCCACGTTACACACACGTACGTCACATCCACGTTACACACTCGTACATCGCATCCACGTTACACACCCATATGTCACATCCACGTCACACACCCACACTTACGTCACAAACGTCACTCATATACGTCACAAAAATCTACTGTTTTTCCATCTATATTGTTCCAGGAAATAACTACAACATAGACGTGACATTCCTAATTTTCCTGTTTTTTCCCACCAGTTTCTGCGTCAAGGAACAGACGTCGACAGGACAACTTTCTCAGAAACGCCTCAGCTGCCTGGATGACGTCGTAAGACGTCAGAGAGGCAGCTGCATCCTCATTGAATGCATTTTCCTCGTAATTAAACGTATTCTCCTCGTCATTAAACGCATCATCCTCGTCACTAAATCCTTTCCGCCATTAGACGCATCTTCCTTGGCCTCTGATATACCTGTGAAGAGTTTTAAGAAATTTTTCCTGATCAACCAGGCTGTTGGTGCTGGCAGCCCACTGGAGCACACACAAGGGGCCAGGGGATCGACCCCTGCAACCACAAATGGGTGAGTACATCCACCACAGCCCTACTCCTAGCTCATTTACACCCTCCTGCTTCCTAGCAGGGGAACGCTAAACCCGTAAGGCGTCACACAGGTCTAACCCCCTGGGAGGAGAGATCCAATTCCTGGGATCAAGAACCCACTAGAGACAATTCGTTTCCATTTAAGGATGACATTCACTTTATGGGAGAGAGAGACCTATACATCATACAACTGAAGTATACAACAGTGATCTTGTATCATACAACAAAGACATACAACAGTGATCTTGTATCATACAACATTGATCTTGTATCATACAACAGTGATCTTGTATCATACAACAAAGACATACAACAGTGATCTTGTATCATACAACATTGATCTTGTATCATACAACAGTGATCTTGTATCATACAACAAAGACATACAACAGTGATCTTGTATCATACAACAAAGACATACAACGGTGATCTTGTATCATACAACATTGATCTTGTATCATACAACAGTGATCTTGTATCATACAACAGTGATCTTGTATCATACAACAGTGATCTTGTATCATACAACAGTGATCTTGTATCATACAACAGTGATCTTGTATCATACAACAGTGATCTTGTATCATACAACAGTGATCTTGTATCATACAACAGTGATATTGTATCATACAACAGTGATCTTGTATCATACAACAGTGATCTTGTATCATACAACAGTGATCTTGTATCATACAACAAAGACATACAACGGTGATCTTGTATCATACAACAGTGATCTTGTATCATACAACAAAGACATACAACAGTGATCTTGTATCATACAACAAAGACATACAACGGTGATCTTGTATCATACAACATTGATCTTGTATCATACAACAGTGATCTTGTATCATACAACAGTGATCTTGTATCATACAACAGTGATCCTGTATCATACAACAGTGATATTGTATCATACAACAGTGATCTTGTATCATACAACAGTGATCTTGTATCATACAACAGTGATCTTGTATCATACAACAGTGATCTTGTATCATACAACAAAGACATACAACAGTGATCTTGTATCATACAACAAAGACATACAACAGTGATCTTGTATCATACAACTGTGATCTTGTATCATACAACAAAGACATACAACAGTGATTTTGTATCATACAACAAAGACATACAACAGTGATCTTGTATCATACAACAGTGATCTTGTATCATACAACAGTGATCTGGTATCATACAACAAAGACATACAACGGTGATCTTGTATCATACAACAGTGATCTTGTATCATACAACAAAGACATGCAACGGCGATCTTGTATCATACAACAGTGATCTTGTATCATACAACAGTGATCTTGTATCATACAACAAAGACATACAACAGTGATTTTGTATCATACAACAAAGACATACAACAGTGATCTTGTATCATACAACAGTGATCTTGTATCATACAACAGTGATCTTGTATCATACAACAAAGACATACAACAGTGATCTTGTATCATACAACAGTGATCTTGTATCATACAACAGTGATCTTGTATCATACAACAAAGACATACAACAGTGATCTTGTATCATACAACAGTGATCCTGTATCATACAACAGTGATATTGTATCATACAACAGTGATCTTGTATCATACAACAGTGATCTTGTATCATACAACAGTGATCTTGTATCATACAACAAAGACATACAACGGTGATCTTGTATCATACAACAGTGATCTTGTATCATACAACAAAGACATACAACAGTGATCTTGTATCATACAACATTGATCTTGTATCATACAACAGTGATCTTGTATCATACAACAGTGATCTTGTATCATACAACAAAGACATACAACGGTGATCTTGTATCATACAACAGTGATCTTGTATCATACAACAAAGACATACAACGGTGATCTTGTATCATACAACAGTGATCCTGTATCATACAACAGTGATATTGTATCATACAACAGTGATCTTGTATCATACAACAGTGATCTTGTATCATACAACAGTGATCTTGTATCATACAACAGTGATCTTGTATCATACAACAGTGATCTTGTATCATACAACAGTGATCCTGTATCATACAACAGTGATATTGTATCATACAACAGTGATCTTGTATCATACAACAGTGATCTTGTATCATACAACAGTGATCTTGTATCATACAACAGTGATCTTGTATCATACAACAAAGACATACAACAGTGATCTTGTATCATACAACAAAGACATACAACAGTGATCTTGTATCATACAACTGTGATCTTGTATCATACAACAAAGACATACAACAGTGATTTTGTATCATACAACAAAGACATACAACAGTGATCTTGTATCATACAACAGTGATCTTGTATCATACAACAGTGATCTTGTATCATACAACAAAGACATACAACGGTGATCTTGTATCATACAACAGTGATCTTGTATCATACAACAAAGACATGCAACGGTGATCTTGTATCATACAACAGTGATCTTGTATCATACAACAGTGATCTTGTATCATACAACAAAGACATACAACAGTGATTTTGTATCATACAACAAAGACATACAACAGTGATCTTGTATCATACAACAGTGATCTTGTATCATACAACAGTGATCTTGTATCATACAACAAAGACATACAACAGTGATCTTGTATCATACAACAGTGATCTTGTATCATACAACAAAGACATACAACAGTGATCTTGTATCATACAACAGTGATCTTGTATCATACAACAGTGATCTTGTATCATACAACAGTGATCTTGTATCATACAACAGTGATCTTGTATCATACAACAGTGATCTTGTATCATACAACAGTGATCTTGTATCATACAACAGTGATCTTGTATCATACAACAGTGATCTTGTATCATACAACAGTGATCTTGTATCATACAACAGTGATCTTGTATCATACAACAAAGACATACAACAGTGATCTTGTATCATACAACAGTGATCTTGTATCATACAACAGTGATCTTGTATCATACAACAGTGATCTTGTATCATACAACAGTGATCTTGTATCATACAACGGTGATCTTGTATCATACAACAGTGATCTTGTATCATACAACAAAGACATACAACGGTGATCTTGTATCATACAACAGTGATCTTGTATCATACAACAAAGACATACAACGGTGATCTTGTATCATACAACAGTGATCTTGTATCATACAACAAAGACATACAACGGTGATCTTCTATCATATAACAGTGATCTTGTATCATACAACAGTGATCTTGTATCATACAACAAAGACATATAACAGTGATCTTGTATCATACAACAGTGATCTTGTATCATACAACAAAGACATACAACAGTGATCTTGTATCATACAACAGTGATCTTGTATCATACAACAGTGATCCTGTATCATACAACAAAGACATATAACAGTGATCTTGTATCATACAACAGTGATCTTGTATCATACAACAAAGACATATAACAGTGATCTTGTATCATACAACAGTGATCTTGTATCATACAACAAAGACATACAACAGTGATCTTGTATCATACAACAGTGATCTTGTATCATACAACAGCGATCTTGTATCATACAACAGTGATCCTGTATCATACATCAGAGTTAAGATAGTTAAGACACTCGTGCAACACTGACTGTCGCCAGTCAGTGTTGGTTTTGGTTTAGAAAGACACGTAAGCAAACACTATAACATATTTATTAGAAAACGTTTCGGTCCTGGGACCTTGATCAAGGTCCCAGGACCGAAACGTTTTCTAATAAATATGTTATAGTGTTTGCTTACGTGTTTTTTTAAACCAACTTGTCGGTATTTATTACCAAGGTTTATACCAGTGTTGTTTTGCTATATTAGTTTGTAAGTTGTATATATGTTACTATTATTAATATTTAAGTATATTTTCGTATTAGGTCAGTTTCTGTCCTTTTTTTCCTAATAATAATTAATATTGTAATAATGCTGGTAGAATTACCGACATGTCACTACAGACTGGCATGGTGCCAGATAAGTGGAAAATGGCAAATGTGATACCTATTTTCAAAGCAGGTGACAGGTCCTTAGCTTCCAACTATAGACCAATAAGACTCAAGAAATCGTAATGACACGATTGCAAACAAACCATACCCCCGGCCGGGATTGAACCCGCGGTCATAGAGTCTCAAAACTCCAGCCCGTCGTGGCTAGCTGGTCTAGAGGCTAACGCGACGGGCTGGAGTTTTGAGACTCTATGACCGCGGGTTCAATCCTGGCAGGGGGTATGGTTTTATAGACCAATAAGCCTAACCTCCATAGTGGGAAAATTTATGGAATCAATAATTGCCGAGGCAGTTCGTAGCCACCTTGAAAAGCATAAATTAATCAACGAATCTCAGCATGGTTTTACAAAGGGGCGTTCCTGCCTTACGAATTTATTAACTTTTTTCACTAAGGTATTTGAGGAGGTAGATCATGGTAATGAATAAGATATTGTGTATATGGACTTCAGTAAGGCTTTTGACAGGGTCCCACATCAGAGACTATTGAGGAAAATTAAAGCACATGGAATAGGAGGAGAAATTTTTTCCTGGATAGAGGCATGGTTGACAAATAGGCAGCAGAGAGTTTGCATAAATGGGGAGAAACCAGAGTGGGGAAGCGTCACGAGCGGTGTTCCACAGGGGTCAGTGTTGGGCCCCCTGCTGTTCACAATCTACATAAACGACTTAGATGAGGGCACAAAGAGCGACATCGGCAAGTTTGCCGATGACACCAAAATAGGCCGTCGAATTCATTCTGACGAGGACATTCGAGCACTCCAGGAAGATTTGAATAGACTGATGCAGTGGTCGGAGAAGTGGCAGATGCAGTTTAATATAGACAAATGCAAAGTTCTAAATGTTGGACAGGACAATAACCATGCCACATATAAACTAAATAATGTAGATCTTAATATTACGGATTGCGAAAAAGATTTAGGAGTTCTGGTTAGCAGTAATCTGAAACCAAGGCAACAGTGCATAAGTGTTCGCAATAAAGCTAATAGAATCCTTGGCTTCATATCAAGAAGCATAAATAATAGGAGTCCTCAGGTTGTTCTTCAACTCTATACATCCTTGGTTAGGCCTCATTTAGATTATGCTGCACAGTTTTGGTCACCGTATTACAGAATGGATATAAATTCTCTGGAAAAATGTACAAAGGAGGATGACAAAGTTGATCCCATGTATCAGAAACCTTCCCTATGAGGATAGACTAAGGGCCCTGAATCTGCACTCTCTAGAAAGACGTAGAATTAGGGGGGATATGATTGAGGTGTATAAGTGGAAGACAGGTATAAATAAAGGGGATGTAAATAGTGTGCTGAAAATATCTAGCCTAGACAGGACTCGCAGCAATGGTTTTAAGTTGGAAAAATTCAGATTCAGGAAGGATATAGGAAAGTACTGGTTTGGTAATAGAGTTGTGGATGAGTGGAACAAACTCCCAAGTACCGTTATAGAGGCCAGAACGTTGTGTAGCTTTAAAAATAGGTTGGATAAATACATGAGTGGATGTGGGTGGGTGTGAGTTGGACCTGATAGCTTGTGCTACCAGGTCGGTTGCCGTGTTCCTCCCTTAAGTCAATGTGACCTGACCTGAGTAGGTTGGGTGCATTGGCTTAAGCCGGTAGGAGACTTGGACCTGCCTCGCTTGGGCCAGTAGGCCTGCTGCGGTGTTCCTTCGTTCTTATGTTCTAAAAGGACACAAGTGAAACTGACATTTTTATTGTGGCAACGTTTCGCTCTCCAGGAGCTTTGTCAAGCCGTTACGGCGATACGTTGCCACAGTGTCACATTAGTTGCACTTGTATCCTTTTACTATACAATAATTAATATTGTTAATATATAGGTACATGCTGGTCCAAGGTTAATATTGTTAATATATAGGTACATGCTGGTCCAAGGTTAATATTGTTAATATATAGGTACATGCTGGTCCAAGGTTAATATTGTTAATATATAGGTACATGCTGGTCCAAGGTTAATATTGTTAATATATAGGTACATGCTGGTCCAAGGTTAATATTGTTAATATATAGGTACATGCTGTTCCAAGGTTAATATTGTTAATATATAGGTACATGCTGGTCCAAGGTTAATATTGTTAATATATAGGTACATGCTGGTCCAAGGTTAATATTGTTAATATATAGGTACATGCTGGTCCAAGGTTAATATTGTTAATATATAGGTACATGCTGGTCCAAGGTTAATATTGTTAATATATAGGTACATGCTGGTCCAAGGTTAATATTGTTAATATATAGGTACATGCTGGTCCAAGGTTAATATTGTTAATATATAGGTACATGCTGTTCCAAGGTTAATATTGTTAATATATAGGTACATGCTGGTCCAAGGTTAATATTGTTAATATATAGGTACATGCTGGTCCAAGGTTAATATTGTTAATATATAGGTACATGCTGGTCCAAGGTTAATATTGTTAATATATAGGTACATGCTGGTCCAAGGTTAATATTGTTAATATATAGGTACATGCTGGTCCAAGGTTAATATTGTTAATATATAGGTACATGCTGACCCAAGGTTAATATTGTTAATATATAGGTACATGCTGGTCCAAGGTTAATATTGTTAATATATAGGTACATGCTGGTCCAAGGTTAATATTGTTAATATATAGGTACATGCTGGCCCAAGGTTAATATTGTTAATATATAGGTACATGCTGGCCCAAGGTTAATATTGTTAATATATAGGTACATGCTGGTCCAAGGTTAATATTGTTTAATATATAGGTACATGCTGGTCCAAGGTTAATATTGTTAATATATAGGTACATGCTGACGCAAGGTTAATATTGTTAATATATAGGTACATGCTGACCCAAGGTTAATATTGTTAATATATACGTACATGCTGGTCCAAGGTTAATATTGTTAATATATGGGTACATGCTGGTCCAAGGTTAATATTGTTAATATATAGGTACATGCTGGTCCAAGGTTAATATTGTTAATATATAGGTACATGCTGGTCCAAGGTTAATATTGTTAATATATAGGTACATGCTGGCCCAAGGTTAATATTGTTAATATATAGGTACATGCTGGTCCAAGGTTAATATTGTTAATATATAGGTACATGCTGACCCAAGGTTAATATTGTTAATATATAGGTACATGCTGGTCCAAGGTTAATATTGTTAATATATAGGTACATGCTGGTCCAAGGTTAATATTGTTAATATATAGGTACATGCTGGCCCAAGGTTAATATTGTTAATATATAGGTACATGCTGGTCCAAGGTTAATATTGTTAATATATAGGTACATGCTGGTCCAAGGTTAATATTGTTAATATATAGGTACATGCTGGTCCAAGGTTAATATTGTTAATATATAGGTACATGCTGGTCCAAGGTTAATATTGTTAATATATAGGTACATGCTGGTCCAAGGTTAATATTGTTAATATATAGGTACATGCTTGTCCAAGGTTAATATTGTTAATATATAGGTACATGCTGGCCCAAGGTTAATATTGTTAATATATAGGTACATGCTGGTCCAAGGTTAATATTGTTAATATATAGGTACATGCTGGTCCAAGGTTAATATTGTTAATATATAGGTACATGCTGACCCAAGGTTAATATTGTTAATATATAGGTACATGCTGGCCCAAGGTTAATATTGTTAATATATAGGTACATACTGGTCCAAGGTTAATATTGTTTAATATATAGGTACATGCTGACCCAAGGTTAATATTGTTAATATATAGGTACATGCTGGCCCAAGGTTAATATTGTTAATATATAGGTACATGCTGGCCCAAGGTTAATATTGTTAATATATAGGTACATGCTGACCCAAGGTTAATATTGTTAATATATAGGTACATGCTGGCCCAAGGTTAATATTGTTAATATATAGGTACATGCTGACCCAAGGTTAATATTGTTAATATATAGGTACATGCTGGCCCAAGGTTAATATTGTTAATATATAGGTACATGCTGACCCAAGGTTAATATTGTTAATATATAGGTACATGCTGGCCCAAGGTTAATATTGTTAATATATAGGTACATGCTGGCCCAAGGTTAATATTGTTAATATATAGGTACATGCTGACCCAAGGTTAATATTGTTAATATATAGGTACATGCTGGCCCAAGGTTAATATTGTTAATATATAGGTACATGCTGGCCCAAGGTTAATATTGTTAATATATAGGTACATGCTGACCCAAGGTTAATATTGTTAATATATAGGTACATGCTGGCCCAAGGTTAATATTGTTAATATATAGGTACATGCTGGTCCAAGGTTAATATTGTTAATATATAGGTACATGCTGGTCCAAGGTTAATATTGTTAATATATAGGTACATGCTGGTCCAAGGTTAATATTGTTAATATATAGGTACATGCTGGTCCAAGGTTAATATTGTTAATATATAGGTACATGCTGGTCCAAGGTTAATATTGTTAATATATAGGTACATGCTGGTCCAAGGTTAATATTGTTAATATATAGGTACATGCTGGTCCAAGGTTAATATTGTTAATATATAGGTACATGCTGGTCCAAGGTTAATATTGTTAATATATAGGTACATGCTGGTCCAAGGTTAATATTGTTAATATATAGGTACATGCTGGTCCAAGGTTAATATTGTTAATATATAGGTACATGCTGGCCCAAGGTTAATATTGTTAATATATAGGTACATGCTGACCCAAGGTTAATATTGTTAATATATAGGTACATGCTGGCCCAAGGTTAATATTGTTAATATATAGGTACATGCTGGCCCAAGGTTAATATTGTTAATATATAGGTACATGCTGACCCAAGGTTAATATTGTTAATATATAGGTACATGCTGGCCCAAGGTTAATATTGTTAATATATAGGTACATGCTGGCCCAAGGTTAATATTGTTAATATATAGGTACATGCTGACCCAAGGTTAATATTGTTAATATATAGGTACATGCTGGCCCAAGGTTAATATTGTTAATATATAGGTACATGCTGGCCCAAGGTTAATATTGTTAATATATAGGTACATGCTGACCCAAGGTTAATATTGTTAATATATAGGTACATGCTGGCCCAAGGTTAATATTGTTAATATATAGGTACATGCTGGTCCAAGGTTAATATTGTTAATATATAGGTACATGCTGGCCCAAGGTTAATATTGTTAATATATAGGTACATGCTGGTCCAAGGTTAATATTGTTAATATATAGGTACATGCTGACCCAAGGTTAATATTGTTAATATATAGGTACATGCTGGCCCAAGGTTAATATTGTTAATATATAGGTACATGCTGGCCCAAGGTTAATATTGTTAATATATAGGTACATGCTGGTCCAAGGTTAATATTGTTAATATATAGGTACATGCTGGTCCAAGGTTAATATTGTTAATATATAAATACATGCTGGTCCAAGGTTAATATTGTTAATATATAGGTACATGCTGGTCCAAGGTTAATATTGTTAATATATAGGTACATGCTGGTCCAAGGTTAATATTGTTAATATATAGGTACATGCTGGTCCAAGGTTAATATTGTTAATATATAGGTACATGCTGGTCCAAGGTTAATATTGTTAATATATAGGTACATGCTGGTCCAAGGTTAATATTGTTAATATATAGGTACATGCTGGTCCAAGGTTAATATTGTTAATATATAGGTACATGCTGGTCCAAGGTTAATATTGTTAATATATAGGTACATGCTGGTCCAAGGTTAATATTGTTAATATATAGGTACATGCTGGTCCAAGGTTAATATTGTTAATATATAGGTACATGCTGGTCCAAGGTTAATATTGTTAATATATAGGTACATGCTGGTCCAAGGTTAATATTGTTAATATATAGGTACATGCTGGTCCAAGGTTAATATTGTTAATATATAGGTACATGCTTGTCCAAGGTTAATATTGTTAATATATAGGTACATGCTGTTCCAAGGTTAATATTGTTAATATATAGGTACACGCTGGTCCAAGGTTAATATTGTTAATATATAGGTACATGCTGGTCCAAGGTTAATATTGTTAATATATAGGTACACGCTTGTCCAAGGTTAATATTGTTAATATATAGGTACATGCTGTTCCAAGGTTAATATTGTTAATATATAGGTACACGCTGTTCCAAGGTTAATATTGTTAATATATAGGTACATGCTGACCCAAGGTTAATATTGTTAATATATAGGTACATGCTGGTCCAAGGTTAATATTGTTAATATATAGGTACATGCTGGCCCAAGGTTAATATTGTTAATATATAGGTACATGCTGGTCCAAGGTTAATATTGTTAATATATAGGTACACGCTGGTCCAAGGTTAATATTGTTAATATATAGGTACATGCTGGTCCAAGGTTAATATTGTTAATATATAGGTACATGCTGGTCCAAGGTTAATATTGTTAATATATAGGTACATGCTGGTCCAAGGTTAATATTGTTAATATATAGGTACATGCTGGTCCAAGGTTAATATTGTTAATATATAGGTACATGCTGGTCCAAGGTTAATATTGTTAATATATAGGTACATGCTGGTCCAAGGTTAATATTGTTAATATATAGGTACATGCTGTTCCAAGGTTAATATTGTTAATATATAGGTACATGCTGTTCCAAGGTTAATATTGTTAATATATAGGTACACGCTGTTCCAAGGTTAATATTGTTAATATATAGGTACATGCTGACCCAAGGTTAATATTGTTAATATATAGGTACATGCTGGTCCAAGGTTAATATTGTTAATATATAGGTACATGCTGGCCCAAGGTTAATATTGTTAATATATAGGTACATGCTGGTCCAAGGTTAATATTGTTAATATATAGGTACACGCTGGTCCAAGGTTAATATTGTTAATATATAGGTACATGCTGGTCCAAGGTTAATATTGTTAATATATAGGTACATGCTGGTCCAAGGTTAATATTGTTAATATATAGGTACATGCTGGTCCAAGGTTAATATTGTTAATATATAGGTACATGCTGGTCCAAGGTTAATATTGTTAATATATAGGTACATGCTGGTCCAAGGTTAATATTGTTAATATATAGGTACATGCTGGTCCAAGGTTAATATTGTTAATATATAGGTACATGCTGGTCCAAGGTTAATATTGTTAATATATAGGTACATGCTGGTCCAAGGTTAATATTGTTAATATATAGGTACATGCTGGTCCAAGGTTAATATTGTTAATATATAGGTACATGCTGGTCCAAGGTTAATATTGTTAATATATAGGTACATGCTGGTCCAAGGTTAATATTGTTAATATATAGGTACATGCTGGTCCAAGGTTAATATTGTTAATATATAGGTACATGCTGGCCCAAGGTTAATATTGTTAATATATAGGTACATGCTGGTCCAAGGTTAATATTGTTAATATATAGGTACATGCTGGTCCAAGGTTAATATTGTTAATATATAGGTACATGCTGGTCCAAGGTTAATATTGTTAATATATAGGTACATGCTGGTCCAAGGTTAATATTGTTAATATATAGGTACATGCTGGTCCAAGGTTAATATTGTTAATATATAGGTACATGCTGGTCCAAGGTTAATATTGTTAATATATAGGTACATGCTGGCCCAAGGTTAATATTGTTAATATATAGGTACATGCTGGCCCAAGGTTAATATTGTTAATATATAGGTACATGCTGGTCCAAGGTTAATATTGTTAATATATAGGTACATGCTGGTCCAAGGTTAATATTGTTAATATATAGGTACATGCTGGTCCAAGGTTAATATTGTTAATATATAGGTACATGCTGGCCCAAGGTTAATATTGTTAATATATAGGTACATGCTGGCCCAAGGTTAATATTGTTAATATATAGGTACATGCTGGTCCAAGGTTAATATTGTTAATATATAGGTACATGCTGGTCCAAGGTTAATATTGTTAATATATAGGTACATGCTGGTCCAAGGTTAATATTGTTAATATATAGGTACATGCTGTTCCAAGGTTAATATTGTTAATATATAGGTACATGCTGGTCCAAGGTTAATATTGTTAATATATAGGTACATGCTGGTCCAAGGTTAATATTGTTAATATATAGGTACATGCTGGTCCAAGGTTAATATTGTTAATATATAGGTACATGCTGGCCCAAGGTTAATATTGTTAATATATAGGTACATGCTGGTCCAAGGTTAATATTTTTAATATATAGGTACATGCTGGTCCAAGGTTAATATTGTTAATATATAGGTACATGCTGGTCCAAGGTTAATATTGTTAATATATAGGTACATGCTGGTCCAAGGTTAATATTGTTAATATATAGGTACATGCTGGTCCAAGGTTAATATTGTTAATATATAGGTACATGCTGGTCCAAGGTTAATATTGTTAATATATAGGTACATGCTGGTCCAAGGTTAATATTGTTTAATATATAGGTACATGCTGGTCCAAGGTTAATATTGTTAATATATAGGTACATGCTGGTCCAAGGTTAATATTGTTAATATATAGGTACATGCTGGTCCAAGGTTAATATTGTTTAATATATAGGTACATGCTGGTCCAAGGTTAATATTGTTAATATATAGGTACATGCTGGTCCAAGGTTAATATTGTTAATATATAGGTACATGCTGGTCCAAGGTTAATATTGTTAATATATAGGTACATGCTGGTCCAAGGTTAATATTGTTAATATATAGGTACATGCTGGTCCAAGGTTAATATTGTTAATATATAGGTACATGCTGGTCCAAGGTTAATATTGTTAATATATAGGTACATGCTGGTCCAAGGTTAATATTGTTAATATATAGGTACATGCTGGTCCAAGGTTAATATTGTTAATATATAGGTACATGCTGGTCCAAGGTTAATATTGTTAATATATAGGTACATGCTGGTCCAAGGTTAATATTGTTAATATATAGGTACATGCTGGTCCAAGGTTAATATTGTTAATATATAGGTACATGCTGGTCCAAGGTTAATATTGTTAATATATAGGTACATGCTGGTCCAAGGTTAATATTGTTAATATATAGGTACATGCTAGGGTCCAAGGTTAATATTGTTAATATATAGGTACATGCTGGTAGGTACATGCTGGTCCAAGGTTAATATTGTTAATATATAGGTACATGCTGGTCCAAGGTTAATATTGTTAATATATAGGTACATGCTAGGGTCCAAGGTTAATATTGTTAATATATAGGTACATGCTGGTCCAAGGTTAATATTGTTAATATATAGGTACATGCTGGTCCAAGGTTAATATTGTTAATATATAGGTACATGCTGGTCCAAGGTTAATATTGTTAATATATAGGTACATGCTGGTCCAAGGTTAATATTGTTAATATATAGGTACATGCTGGTCCAAGGTTAATATTGTTAATATATAGGTACATGCTGGTCCAAGGTTAATATTGTTAATATATAGGTACATGCTGGTCCAAGGTTAATATTGTTAATATATAGGTACATGCTGGTCCAAGGTTAATATTGTTAATATATAGGTACATGCTGGTCCAAGGTTAATATTGTTAATATATAGGTACATGCTGGTCCAAGGTTAATATTGTTAATATATAGGTACATGCTGGTCCAAGGTTAATATTGTTAATATATAGGTACATGCTGGTCCAAGGTTAATATTGTTAATATATAGGTACATGCTGGTCCAAGGTTAATATTGTTAATATATAGGTACATGCTGGCTGACCCAAGGTTAATATTGTTAATATATAGGTACATGCTGGTCCAAGGTTAATATTGTTAATATATAGGTACATGCTGACCCAAGGTTAATATTGTTAATATATAGGTACATGCTGGCCCAAGGTTAATATTGTTAATATATAGGTACATGCTGGCCCAAGGTTAATATTGTTAATATATAGGTACATGCTGGCCCAAGGTTAATATTGTTAATATATAGGTACATGCTGGTCCAAGGTTAATATTGTTAATATATAGGTACATGCTGGTCCAAGGTTAATATTGTTAATATATAGGTACATGCTGGTCCAAGGTTAATATTGTTAATATATAGGTACATGCTGGTCCAAGGTTAATATTGTTAATATATAGGTACATGCTGGTCCAAGGTTAATATTGTTAATATATAGGTACATGCTGGTCCAAGGTTAATATTGTTAATATATAGGTACATGCTGGTCCAAGGTTAATATTGTTAATATATAGGTACATGCTGGTCCAAGGTTAATATTGTTAATATATAGGTACATGCTGGTCCAAGGTTAATATTGTTAATATATAGGTACATGCTGGTCCAAGGTTAATATTGTTAATATATAGGTACATGCTGGTCCAAGGTTAATATTGTTAATATATAGGTACATGCTGGTCCAAGGTTAATATTGTTAATATATAGGTACATGCTGACCCAAGGTTAATATTGTTAATATATAGGTACATGCTGGCCCAAGGTTAATATTGTTAATATATAGGTACATGCTGACCCAAGGTTAATATTGTTAATATATAGGTACATGCTGGCCCAAGGTTAATATTGTTAATATATAGGTACATGCTGACCCAAGGTTAATATTGTTAATATATAGGTACATGCTGGTCCAAGGTTAATATTGTTAATATATAGGTACATGCTGGTCCAAGGTTAATATTGTTAATATATAGGTACATGCTGGTCCAAGGTTAATATTGTTAATATATAGGTACATGCTGGTCCAAGGTTAATATTGTTAATATATAGGTACATGCTGGTCCAAGGTTAATATTGTTAATATATAGGTACATGCTGGTCCAAGGTTAATATTGTTAATATATAGGTACATGCTGACCCAAGGTTAATATTGTTAATATATGGCTGGCCCAAGGTTAATATTGTTAATATATAGGTACATGCTGGTCCAAGGTTAATATTGTTAATATATAGGTACATGCTGGTCCAAGGTTAATATTGTTAATATATAGGTACATGCTGGTCCAAGGTTAATATTGTTAATATATAGGTACATGCTGGCCCAAGGTTAATATTGTTAATATATAGGTACATGCTGGTCCAAGGTTAATATTGTTAATATATAGGTACATGCTGGTCCAAGGTTAATATTGTTAATATATAGGTACATGCTGGTCCAAGGTTAATATTGTTAATATATAGGTACATGCTGGTCCAAGGTTAATATTGTTAATATATAGGTACATGCTGGTCCAAGGTTAATATTGTTAATATATAGGTACATGCTGGTCCAAGGTTAATATTGTTAATATATAGGTACATGCTGGTCCAAGGTTAATATTGTTAATATATAGGTACATGCTGGTCCAAGGTTAATATTGTTAATATATAGGTACATGCTGGTCCAAGGTTAAGGTATTGTTATTGTTATATATAGGTACATGCTGGTCCAAGGTTAATATTGTTAATATATAGGTACATGCTGGCCCAAGGTTAATATTGTTAATATATAGGTACATGCT
The DNA here is from genome assembly GCF_038502225.1 of Cherax quadricarinatus. Taxonomy (NCBI): domain Eukaryota; kingdom Metazoa; phylum Arthropoda; class Malacostraca; order Decapoda; family Parastacidae; genus Cherax; species Cherax quadricarinatus. Next base: position 3,505,621 of record NC_091391.1, read on the forward strand.
GGTCCAAGGTTAATATTGTTAATATATAGGTACATGCTGGCCCAAGGTTAATATTGTTAATATATAGGTACATGCTGGTCCAAGGTTAATATTGTTAATATATAGGTACATGCTGGTCCAAGGTTAATATTGTTAATATATAGGTACATGCTGGTCCAAGGTTAATATTGTTAATATATAGGTACATGCTGGTCCAAGGTTAATATTGTTAATATATAGGTACATGCTGGTCCAAGGTTAATATTGTTAATATATAGGTACATGCTGGTCCAAGGTTAATATTGTTAATATATAGGTACATGCTGGTCCAAGGTTAATATTGTTAATATATAGGTACATGCTGGTCCAAGGTTAATATTGTTAATATATAGGTACATGCTGGTCCAAGGTTAATATTGTTAATATATAGGTACATGCTGGTCCAAGGTTAATATTGTTAATATATAGGTACATGCTGGTCCAAGGTTAATATTGTTAATATATAGGTACATGCTGGTCCAAGGTTAATATTGTTAATATATAGGTACATGCTGGTCCAAGGTTAATATTGTTAATATATAGGTACATGCTGGTCCAAGGTTAATATTGTTAATATATAGGTACATGCTGGTCCAAGGTTAATATTGTTAATATATAGGTACATGCTGGTCCAAGGTTAATATTGTTAATATATAGGTACATGCTGGTCCAAGGTTAATATTGTTAATATATAGGTACATGCTGACCCAAGGTTAATATTGTTAATATATAGGTACATGCTGGCCCAAGGTTAATATTGTTAATATATAGGTACATGCTGGCCCAAGGTTAATATTGTTAATATATAGGTACATGCTGGTCCAAGGTTAATATTGTTAATATATAGGTACATGCTGACCCAAGGTTAATATTGTTAATATATAGGTACATGCTGGCCCAAGGTTAATATTGTTAATATATAGGTACATGCTGGTCCAAGGTTAATATTGTTAATATATAGGTACATGCTGGTCCAAGGTTAATATTGTTAATATATAGGTACATGCTGGTCCAAGGTTAATATTGTTAATATATAGGTACATGCTGACCCAAGGTTTGCTGGGATCTTCAGCGTAATTTTATAATACCTAGACACCAGTGTGAGCAGCGTTTAGGAGCCAGGAACATTATATTTAAGTTACGACATAGAGTCGTAACATGAGAGCACTTAAGCACAAAGATCTATGGTATACGCTAAAAAAATTTACCATAATTATCTATTCAAACTACCGCCCAAATATGATGACTTTACCCCGTCACCACCCGTCTCGTATGATGACTTTACCCCCGTCACCACCCGTCTCGTATGATGACTTTACCCCGTCACCACCCGTCTCGTATGATGACTTTACTCAGTCACCATCCGTCTCGTATGATGACTTTACCCCGTCACCACCCGTCTCGTATGATGACTTTACTCAGTCACCATCCGTCTCGTATGATGACTTTACCCCCGTCACCACCCGTCTCGTATGATGACTTTACTCCGTCACCATCCGTCTCGTATGATGACTTTACTCCGTCACCACCCGTCTCGTATGATGACTTTACTCCGTCACCACCCGTCTCGTATGATGACTTTACTCCGTCACCACCCGTCTCGTATGATGACTTTACCCCGTCACCATCCGTCTCGTATGATGACTTTACCCCGTCACCACCCGTCTCGTATGATGACTTTACTCAGTCACCATCCGTCTCGTATGATGACTTTACCCCCGTCACCACCCGTCTCGTATGATGACTTTACCCCGTCACCACCCGTCTCGTATGATGACTTTACCCCGTCACCACCCGTCTCGTATGATGACTTTACCCCGTCACCACCCGTCTCGTATGATGACTTTACCCCGTCACCATCCGTCTCGTATGATGACTTTACTCAGTCACCATCCGTCTCGTATGATGACTTTACCCCGTCACCACCCGTCTCGTATGATGACTTTACCCCGTCACCATCCGTCTCGTATGATGACTTTACCCCGTCACCATCCGTCTCGTATGATGACTTTACCCCGTCACCATCCGTCTCGTATGATGACTTTACTCAGTCACCACCCGTCTCGTATGATGACTTTACTCAGTCACCACCCGTCTCGTATGATGACTTTACTCAGTCACCACCCGTCTCGTATGATGACTTTACTCAGTCACCACCCGTCTCGTATGATGACTTTACTCAGTCACCACCCGTCTCGTATGATGACTTTACTCAGTCACCATCCGTCTCGTATGATGACTTTACCCCGTCACCACCCGTCTCGTATGATGACTTTACTCCGTCACCACCCGTCTCGTATGATGACTTTACTCCGTCACCATCCGTCTCGTATGATGACTTTACCCCGTCACCACCCGTCTCGTATGATGACTTTACTCAGTCACCACCCGTCTCGTATGATGACTTTACCCCGTCACCACCCGTCTCGTATGATGACTTTACTCAGTCACCACCCGTCTCGTATGATGACTTTACCCCCGTCACCACCCGTCTCGTATGATGACTTTACCAGTCACCACCCGTCTCGTATGATGACTTTACCCCGTCACCATCCGTCTCGTATGATGACTTTACCCCGTCACCACCCGTCTCGTATGATGACTTTACTCAGTCACCACCCGTCTCGTATGATGACTTTACCCCGTCACCACCCGTCTCGTATGATGACTTTACTCAGTCACCACCCGTCTCGTATGATGACTTTACTCAGTCACCATCCGTCTCGTATGATGACTTTACTCAGTCACCATCCGTCTCGTATGATGACTTTACCCCGTCACCACCCGTCTCGTATGATGACTTTACTCAGTCACCACCCGTCTCGTATGATGACTTTACCCCGTCACCATCCGTCTCGTATGATGACTTTACCCCGTATCCGTCTCGTATGATGTCCGTCACCACCCGTCTCGTATGATGACTTTACCCCGTCACCATCCGTCTCGTATGATGACTTTACTCAGTCACCACCCGTCTCGTATGATGACTTTACCCGTCTCCCCAGTCACCACCCGTCTCGTATGATGACTTTACTGACCCGTCTCGTATGATGACTTTACTCCGTCACCACCCGTCTCGTATGATGACTTTACCCGTCTCCCCGTCACCACCCGTCTCGTATGATGACTTTACCCCCGTCACCACCCGTCTCGTATGATGACTTTACTCAGTCACCACCCGTCTCGTATGATGACTTTACCCCCGTCACCACCCGTCTCGTATGATGACTTTACTCAGTCACCACCCGTCTCGTATGATGACTTTACCCCGTCACCACCCGTCTCGTATGATGACTTTACTCCGTCACCATCCGTCTCGTATGATGACTTTACCCCGTCACCATCCGTCTCGTATGATGACTTTACCCCCGTCACCACCCGTCTCGTATGATGACTTTACCCCGTCACCACCCGTCTCGTATGATGACTTTACTCAGTCACCACCCGTCTCGTATGATGACTTTACCCCCGTCACCATCCGTCTCGTATGATGACTTTACTCAGTCACCACCCGTCTCGTATGATGACTTTACCCCCGTCACCATCCGTCTCAGTCACCACCCGTCTCGTATGATGACTTTACTCAGTCACCACCCGTCTCGTATGATGACTTTACCCCCGTCACCACCCGTCTCGTATGATGACTTTACCCCCGTCACCACCCGTCTCGTATGATGACTTTACTCAGTCACCACCCGTCTCGTATGATGACTTTACCCCCGTCACCACCCGTCTCGTATGATGACTTTACCCCCGTCACCACCCGTCTCGTATGATGACTTTACCCCCGTCACCACCCGTCTCGTATGATGACTTTACTCAGTCACCACCCGTCTCGTATGATGACTTTACTCAGTCACCACCCGTCTCGTATGATGACTTTACCCCGTCACCATCCGTCTCGTATGATGACTTTACCCCGTCACCATCCGTCTCGTATGATGACTTTACTCAGTCACCACCCGTCTCGTATGATGACTTTACCCGTCTCGTATGTCACCACCCGTCTCGTATGATGACTTTACTCCGTCACCACCCGTCTCGTATGATGACTTTACTCAGTCACCACCCGTCTCGTATGATGACTTTACCCCGTCACCATCCGTCTCGTATGATGACTTTACTCAGTCACCACCCGTCTCGTATGATGACTTTACTCCGTCACCATCCGTCTCGTATGATGACTTTACTCCGTCACCACCCGTCTCGTATGATGACTTTACCCCGTCACCACCCGTCTCGTATGATGACTTTACTCCGTCACCACCCGTCTCGTATGATGACTTTACTCCGTCACCACCCGTCTCGTATGATGACTTTACCCCGTCACCACCCGTCTCGTATGATGACTTTACCCCCGTCACCACCCGTCTCGTATGATGACTTTACTCCGTCACCACCCGTCTCGTATGATGACTTTACTCAGTCACCACCCGTCTCGTATGATGACTTTACCCCGTCACCACCCGTCTCGTATGATGACTTTACCCCGTCACCACCCGTCTCGTATGATGACTTTACTCAGTCACCACCCGTCTCGTATGATGACTTTACTCAGTCACCACCCGTCTCGTATGATGACTTTACCCCGTCACCACCCGTCTCGTATGATGACTTTACTCCGTCACCACCCGTCTCGTATGATGACTTTACTCAGTCACCACCCGTCTCGTATGATGACTTTACCCCGTCACCACCCGTCTCGTATGATGACTTTACTCAGTCACCACCCGTCTCGTATGATGACTTTACTCCGTCACCACCCGTCTCGTATGATGACTTTACTCAGTCACCACCCGTCTCGTATGATGACTTTACTCCGTCACCACCCGTCTCGTATGATGACTTTACCCCCGTCACCACCCGTCTCGTATGATGACTTTACTCCGTCACCACCCGTCTCGTATGATGACTTTACCCCGTCACCACCCGTCTCGTATGATGACTTTACTCCGTCACCACCCGTCTCGTATGATGACTTTACCCCGTCACCACCCGTCTCGTATGATGACTTTACTCCGTCACCACCCGTCTCGTATGATGACTTTACTCCGTCACCACCCGTCTCGTATGATGACTTTACTCCGTCACCACCCGTCTCGTATGATGACTTTACTCCGTCACCACCCGTCTCGTATGATGACTTTACTCCGTCACCACCCGTCTCGTATGATGACTTTACTCCGTCACCACCCGTCTCGTATGATGACTTTACTCAGTCACCACCCGTCTCGTATGATGACTTTACCCCGTCACCACCCGTCTCGTATGGTGGCTTTACCCGTCCGTCACCAGTCACCACCCGTCTCGTATGATGACTTTACCCCGTCACCACCCGTCTCGTATGATGACTTTACCCCGTCACCACCCGTCTCGTATGATGACTTTACTCAGTCACCACCCGTCTCGTATGATGACTTTACTCCGTCACCACCCGTCTCGTATGATGACTTTACTCCGTCACCACCCGTCTCGTATGATGACTTTACCCCGTCACCACCCGTCTCGTATGATGACTTTACTCAGTCACCACCCGTCTCGTATGATGACTTTACCCCGTCACCACCCGTCTCGTATGATGACTTTACTCCGTCACCACCCGTCTCGTATGATGACTTTACTCCGTCACCACCCGTCTCGTATGATGACTTTACCCCGTCACCACCCGTCTCGTATGATGACTTTACTCCGTCACCATCCGTCTCGTATGATGACTTTACTCCGTCACCACCCGTCTCGTATGATGACTTTACCCCGTCACCACCCGTCTCGTATGATGACTTTACCCCGTCACCACCCGTCTCGTATGATGACTTTACTCAGTCACCACCCGTCTCGTATGATGACTTTACCCCGTCACCACCCGTCTCGTATGATGACTTTACTCAGTCACCACCCGTCTCGTATGATGACTTTACCCCGTCACCACCCGTCTCGTATGATGACTTTACCCCCGTCACCACCCGTCTCGTATGATGACTTTACCCCGTCACCACCCGTCTCGTATGATGACTTTACTCCGTCACCACCCGTCTCGTATGATGACTTTACCCCGTCACCACCCGTCTCGTATGATGACTTTACCCCGTCACCACCCGTCTCGTATGATGACTTTACTCAGTCACCACCCGTCTCGTATGATGACTTTACCCCGTCACCACCCGTCTCGTATGATGACTTTACTCAGTCACCACCCGTCTCGTATGATGACTTTACCCCCGTCACCATCCGTCTCGTATGATGACTTTACCCCCGTCACCACCCGTCTCGTATGATGACTTTACCCCGTCACCACCCGTCTCGTATGATGACTTTACCCCCGTCACCACCCGTCTCGTATGATGACTTTACTCCGTCACCACCCGTCTCGTATGATGACTTTACTCCGTCACCACCCGTCTCGTATGATGACTTTACTCCGTCACCACCCGTCTCGTATGATGACTTTACTCCGTCACCACCCGTCTCGTATGATGACTTTACTCCGTCACCACCCGTCTCGTATGATGACTTTACTCCGTCACCACCCGTCTCGTATGATGACTTTACTCCGTCACCACCCGTCTCGTATGATGACTTTACTCAGTCACCACCCGTCTCGTATGATGACTTTACTCAGTCACCACCCGTCTCGTATGATGACTTTACTCAGTCACCACCCGTCTCGTATGATGACTTTACTCCGTCACCACCCGTCTCGTATGATGACTTTACCCCCGTCACCATCCGTCTCGTATGATGACTTTACTCCGTCACCACCCGTCTCGTATGATGACTTTACTCCGTCACCATCCGTCTCGTATGATGACTTTACTCAGTCACCACCCGTCTCGTATGATGACTTTACTCAGTCACCACCCGTCTCGTATGATGACTTTACTCAGTCACCACCCGTCTCGTATGATGACTTTACTCAGTCACCACCCGTCTCGTATGATGACTTTACCCCGTCACCACCCGTCTCGTATGATGACTTTACTCAGTCACCACCCGTCTCGTATGATGACTTTACCCCCGTCACCATCCGTCTCGTATGATGACTTTACCCCCGTCACCACCCGTCTCGTATGATGACTTACACACGCGTCTCACCTGCTCCTGTCCTGGCCACTGCCTGCCTGACAGGAATAAAACGCGTTCGCTTTCAGGGAATAACACACGTCCGCTTTCAGTATACTCAGTTTCTGCATGTCACTGCGTAACAGAAGATGAGTTTGAGGTAATCAGTCCCAGATCCTTGGATTCCAAATGTGACGCTAAGCAGTAACAGCCTTCACAGATGTTACTTAGCATAAGTGACGTCTGTCGAGGACACAGCAAACCTGCAAGTTGAAGTAATGGTAATGAAGAATTACACACATGTGCATCATTTGGGTATCTGTATTGTAGACGTTTCGCCAACCACTGGATTTATCAATACAAATTCAAGGGTATAATTGGAAGACAGAAGAACTATATACAAAAGTGAGGTAATCAGTCCCTCAGTCTTGGAGTTGGTGAAGAGGACCGTAGTCTTGAAGACTCTGGAGCACTGGCAAGAAGGCTGGCGTTTATATACTGGCGTCAGGTGGTAAGGGACGGGTAGCAGACTAAGAGACTGTCACTGGTGAACATTAAAATGGTATAAAATACCGACAGATTGTTAGGTAAGACACATATGCAACAGTTAGATATCTTTATTTCGAAACGTTTCGCCTACACAGTAGGCTTCTTCAGTCGAGTACAGAAAAGTTGATAGAAGCAGAAGAGACTTGAAGACGATGTAAGCAGTCCATCACCTGCCCCTCCCAAAGCAACCTACGTCTCACCTCCTGGCGGTATATAAAGCTCCATCCTGTCACTTCAACTCCATATTGTTCCAGACTATGGAACAATACTCTTCTCCAGACTGAGGGACTGACCACCTCAAAACTTTAAGGGTGATGGACTGATTACATCGTCTTCAAGTATCTTCTGCTTCTATCAACTTTTCTGTACTCGACTGAAGAAGCCTACTGTGTAGGCGAAACGTTTCGAAATAAAGATACCTAACTGTTGCATATGTGTCTTACCTAACAAACTGTCACTGGTAAACGGGATTCCACAGTGGAAGTAGGTCATACCCAAGGGACGGGTCGGAAATGTCCTCTAAACCAAGATTCCATGATGTTGCAGTGTCTAACAGGTGGTATACGTATGGCATAAAATGTCGACAAAAAAAAGAATTAGACATGTCTATATACACACTGAAATTACTTCTTATGAGAGAAACGGCACGACAAACTGTGCAAGACATTGTCGGTACTGTACATCACAGGCTCTGGTGGCCTGGTGGTTAACGCTCTGGCTTCACACGGTGAGGGTCCGGGTTCGATTCCCAGCCAGAGTAGAAACATTGGACGTGTTTCTATCCACCTGTTGTCTATGTTCCCCATCAGTAAAATGGGTACCTGGGTGTTAGTCGACTGGTGTGGGTCGCATCCTGGGACACTGACCTAAGGAGGCCTGGTCACAGACCGGGCCGCGGGGGCGTTGACCCCAGGAACTCTCTCCAGGTAAACTCCAGGTCTCCAGGTAATACATATACGACTTTATGTAGTCATCATCTAAGTCTCCAGAGGGAGACAGAAAAGACGATGTTCAAGGAAATCAAGTACAGTGGACCCCCGGTTAACGATATTTTTTCACTCCAGAAGTATGTTCAGGTGCCAGTACTGACCGAATTTGTTCCCATAAGAAATATTGTGAAGTAGATTAGTCCATTTCAGACCCACAAACATACATGTACAAACGCACTTACATAAATACACTTACATAATTGGTCGCATTTGGAGGTGATCGTTAACCGGGGGTCCACTGTACTAGTTAATTCGTTACGGAGAATATTACAGATCGTCAGCTAGAAAGTGAATGATCCTGGGGTAGTAGATTTGCTGCATAATAAGTACCTTCATAACAGGTACCTATATAGCAGTTATCCCCGTAAGAGGTACCTCCGTAACAGGTACCTACATAGCAGGTACCCCCGTAACAGGTACCTACGTAGCAGGTACCTCCGTAACAGGTACCTACATAGCAGGTACTTTTATAGCAGGTACCTACATAGCAGGTACCCCCGTAACAGGTATCTACATAGCAGGTACCCCCGTAACAGGTACCTACATAGCAGGTACCTCCGTAACAGGTACCTACATAGCAGATACCTCCGTAACAGATACCTACAAAGCAGGTACCTCCGTAGCAGGTACCTACAAAGCAGGTACCCCGTAACAGGTACCTACATAGCAGGTACTTTTATAGCAGGTACCTACATAGCAGGTACCCCCGTAACAGGTACCTACATAGCAGGTACCCCCGTAACAGGTACCTACATAGCAGGTACCTCCGTAACAGGTACCTACATAGCAGATACCTCCGTAACAGATACCTACAAAGCAGGTACCTCCGTAGCAGGTACCTACAAAGCAGGTACCCCGTAACAGGTACCTACATAGCAGGTACTCTTATAGCAGGTACCTACATAGCAGATACCCCCGTAACAGGTACCTACATAGCAGGTACCCCCATAACAGGTACCTACATAGCAGGTACCCCCGTAACAGGTACCTACATAGCAGGTACCTCCGTAACAGGTACCTACGTAGCAGATACCTCCGTAACACGTACCTACAAAGCAGGTACCTCCGTAGCAGGTACCTACAAAGCAGGTACCCCGTAACAGGTACCTACATAGCAGGTACTTTTATAACAGGTACCTACATAGCAGGTACTTTTATAACAGGTACCTACATAGTAGGTACCCCCGTAACAGGTACCTACATAGCAGGTACCCCCGTAACAGGTACCTACATAGCAGGTACCCCGTAACAGGTACCTACATAGCAGGTACCTTTATAACAGGTACCTACATAACAGGTACCTCCATAACAGGTGCCTACAAAGCAGGTACCCCATAACAGGTGCCTACGTAACAGGTACCTACATAGCAGGTACCCCATAAACAGGTACCTACATAGCAGGTACCTCCGTAACCGGTATCTACATAGCAGGTACCCCATAACAGGTACCTACATAGCAGGTACTTCCATAACAGGCACCTGCATACCAGGTACCTCCGTAACAGGTACTACATTGCAGGTACCTACATACCAGGTACCTCCGTAACAGGTACCTACAAAGCAGGTACCCCTGTAACAGGTACCTACAAAGCAGGTACCCCCGTAACAAGTACCTCCGTAACAGGTACTTACCTAGCAGGTACCCCGTAACAGGTACCTACATAGCAGGTACCCCCGTAACAGGTACCTACACAGCAGGTACCTCCGTAACAAGTACCTCCGTAACAGGTACCTCCACAACAGGTACCTACATAGGTACCTTCGTACCAGGTACCTACAAAGCAGGTACCCCCATAACAGGTACCTACACAGCAGGTACCTCCATAATAGGTACCTATAACCTATATACCAGGTACCTCCATAACAGGTACCTTCAAAGCAGGTACCTCCATAACATGAACCTACATACCAGGTACCTTCGTAACAGGTACCTACAAAGCAGGTACTTCCGTAGCAGGTACCTACAAAGCAGGTACTCCCGTAACAAGTACCTCCGTAACAGTTACCTACATAGCAGGTACCCCCGTAACAGGTACCTACATAGCAAATACCTACATAACAGATACCTCCGTAACAGGTACCTACATAGCAGGTACCCCCGTAACAGGTACCTACATAGCAGATACCTACATAACAGATTCCTCCGTAACAGGTACCTACATAGCAGGTACCTCCGTAATAGGTACCTATATAGCAGATACCTCCGTAACAGGTACCTACATAGCAGATATCTCCGTAACAGGTACCTACATAGCAGATACCTCCGTAACAGGTACCTACATAGCAGATACCTCCGCAACAGGTACCTTTATAACAGGTACCTTTACAAGAAACATCAGTCAAAGTAAGCACTTATTCTCTATACACTGGAATACTAATGCAGAATAATATCTTGAGGCAGACGAGATCACAGACCTCAAGACAAGATCACAGATCTCAAGACAAGATCACAGATCTCAAGACAAGATCACAGATCTCAAGAACGTACAAAGAATCATTATTCTCTGTATAAATTCAATCAGCTAAATTACTGGAACATTACATCTCCCAGACTACTCCCTGGAGCAGAGGAGAGAAGGATATATTTCACTAAGGATAAATGAGGCCATGTATTATATACAGTGAGAGGTGCACCTTCCTCAGTGCAAATATACTAACGAGGCATTTTGTGGATGAGTGGATAAGAGAGTTGCCTGGGAACCTTGCCCGTCTCTCAGTAGTAGTATCGAGTCCTGCTGACTGCGATCTTTCTCTATACTAAGAGTATATTTTAATGACTAATTTGTGGATTAAGGTATTCCTGACTGGAAGAGAGAACAGGTGAGATGCAGCCTTAATGACTGTCTAAAAAGTCGACAAGTTTTAAGCCCAGATAACCAGTCTTGAAGCTGAAGAAACTGGTTCCAATTCTGCACACTGAAATTACTTCTTATGAGAGCAACGGCAGACTGTGCAAGATATAACAAAAAGGTACAATGTCGTGACTGGAACAATACACAAATGACTCGCACATAGGAGAGAGGAGCTTACGACGACGTTTTGGTCCGACTTGAACCATTTACAAAGTCGTAAGCTGCTCTCTCCTATGTGTGGGTTATTTGTGTACTGCGCAAGATATGCACAGTAAGACTCAGAGATGCAATAAGATCACACAGATAACTCAATAGTAATGAGGTACCCGGGGCAGGCTGGGTTTGTGAGGCATCGTTCAGGAGTTAACATCCTAAAGACCTTTCTAATGAGATCCCAGAGAGGCATAACCCTGGAAATGGATGCTCCTAGGGGAAAAAAGAAACATGGAACGGGTGGGGGTCGTAAAACTCCTGGTCAGTGCGTAATCACGCTGGCAGGAGATTCATATGTAAACACTTGCATTTGTGGTCCATTACGAACACAGGTAGTGAATGGCGTGTGAGACCTGGTCGTAATGGGAATACGGAGTAAATAAATCTCAACAGTAAACCGTAATGTATACAAGAGGCCCTCCACATTCGCTAGGTGAGGGGATCAAGAACCTCGCGAATCTTGAAATTTTGCAAATGTTTGGTGCAGAAATATGTAGGGAAATATAATAATAGCATTTACTTAGCCTAACAATACTGCTTCCATAACTTATTGAGCCACGAACAATCATAAAACACGTGAAAACTTAACATAAAACACATGAAAACTGGGCAGCTGGGCATTCGTGAGTGTTTGAAGTTCGCGAAAGTGGAGGACTAGCTGCATTTGCTTTTACCAGATACCTACAGGTATGTACACTATGTACATGTACAATATGTACAGATAGAAACTGTAAATGTGCACCACAGTGACAGATGGCAAAGCAGAAGCCAGAGAGTGTGCACTGTGCTCAACCAGCAGCTAGGCAAGTCTGTCAATTTGCTTGGCACAAGTGTTGTTGCAGCTTTGGTGGGCTTGCTTGTGATTGGCCAATGAATTAAGTACTGATTTAACGACGGGTACCCTACCGATCTTTAAATCCTTAGCAACCAGTTCGCTGGTTGGGAGGCAGCCTATATGGAAGTGTGACATATGCCAAATAAAATTTAACATGCTCTTTGCATGCAACATGGTCATAGTGGTGGCCCATGCTAACCTCACTATGGTGTATACCAATATACCTAGTTGGATGAACATTATTGTAGCCAGCTGGCCCAGTGGTTAATGCAGTGGCCTGAAGTTTTGCGACTCATCTGGAATGTGTTCAAACCCAACCCGTTTTGTACGTGGTACATCAGGTATGGTCTTCAAAACTGGTCTGCCAGGATGATTTTAGAGGTCGACGTAGTCCAGAGGTGGGGGCTATATGTCCACCAACATTCAACCATCCAAGTGCTCGCCATCACCCACTTCTTTACCCCGACCTCGCAACTCCATCACTCTCGTTCACCTTTCCAACTGCTGGGGACGAGTAGGGTATTGACCCTACCCTCCCAAAGCAACACCCCCTGCCCCCAGCAACACCCCTGCCCCCTTCCACCACCCGGCCAGGCTTCCTGAGCAGTATTGATGTGCAACATCTAATGCAGAGCATCTCTTGATGTGTGTGTCGGGGAGACTTTGATAGAAGATGGTGGAGTGTGGTCGATTTATACTTTTAAAAAGTTCTGGAGGCTCCACAGCTTAAGGAAACTTTTGCTGCACGACAACTAGAAGAATAAGCATAATACTGAGAGGGAACTCGAACCTGGGTCCTCGTTAATACTAGGCTCAACACTGTTACTATAGTGCCATATAGCTTACAATAGGATACAAATAACCAGCACATGGGAGAATGAAACTAATGACGTCGTTTCAGTCCAACTTGGACCATTAATTAGTCATACTGTGTGACTAGTTAATGGTGTTAACTGTTAACTGTCTTACTAGTTAATGGTCCAAGTCGGACCGAAACATTGTCATCAGTTTTATTTCAAGTACGAGTTATATATATATATATATATATATATATATATATATATATATATATATATATATATATATATATATATATATATATATATATATATATATATATATATATATATATATATATTGTTCCAGTCACGGTATCGTGGCTTTTTATTCCTTATAACAGGATTTAACGACACAATCGTGACAAGGTTGGAATGCAGGTTGAGTCCCTGTCTAGTATTCTATATATTCAATACAGTCGTTCAATGTCCGTGTGTTGCACTTATTACAATCGTATTTTGCGGCTTATTGGACGCATTATTTTCCATAGACTGTCTCCAAAAATCAGCCTGCGTCTTATAAACTGAAGGTCAGAGACAGGAGGTATAAGTCTGGGGTGGATTGTAACTCTCCCAGTTACGTCCGAAGCCGAGCCACTGAAACTAAAGTCTTATAAGTCGCGTCTTATAAGTCGCGAAATACGGTACCTAAGACTAATGAGGATCCTTAATGGTATGTTTCATAAAAGAAGATAGAAGTGAAAAGTAATAGACGAGGCGTGGGATAGTGAGAGGGAGAGAGAGGGTTGGAAACTGAAGGGGACTGGAAGAAACGCACCTCAAACCACAGGTGACAGAAAGAGTTAGCACTTGCCAATCATATTCGAATCCCGTCCATTTCTTGAAATAATATGTATGTATGTATGTATGTACGTATGTATGTATGTATGTATGTATGTATGTCGAGCAGAGGGGGTTGTGTGCCGTCTGTGTTGGTGTTGGCTGAGCAAATCACGGGTGTATATACACACAACACACATACTTGAAGCAACAAGACTCTCAGAGCTAATTACACCTTCACCAACACCAGCAGGAACCTACTATCTCACCAACACCAGCAGGAACCTACTATCTCACCAACACCAGCAGGAACCTACACTCACCAACACCAGCAGGAACCTACACTCACCAACACCAGCAGGAACCTGCACTCTCACCAACACCAGCAGGAACCTACACTCACCAACACCACCACGAACCTACACTCTCACCAACACCAGCAGGAGCCTACACTCTCACCAACACCAGCAGGAACCTATACTCTCATCAACACCAACAGGAACCTACACTCTCACCAACACCAGCAGGAACCTATACTCTCACCAACACCAGCAGGAACCTACACTCACCAACACCAGCAGGAACCTACACTCTCACCAACACCAGCAGGAACCTATACTCTCATCAACACCAGCAGGAACCTACACTCTCACCAACACCAGCAGGAACCTACACTCTCACCAACACCAGCAGGAACCTATACTCTCACCAACAATAGCAGGAACCTATACTCTCACCAACACCAGCAGGAACCTACACTCTCACCAACACCAGCAGGAACCTATACTCTCACCAACACCTGCAGGAACCTACACTCTCACCAACACCTGCAGGAACCTACACTCTCACCAACACCTGCAGGAACCTACACTCTCACCAACACCAGCAGGAACCTACACTCACCAACACCAGCAGGAACCTACACTCACCAACACCAGCAGGAACCTACACTCTCACCAACACCAGCAGGAACCTATACTCTCATCAACACCAGCAAGAACCTACACTCTCACCAACACCAGCAGGAACCTATACTCTCATCAACACCAGCAGGAACCTACACTCACCAACACCAGCAGGAACCTACACTCACCAACACCAGCAGGAACCTACACTCACCAACACCAGCAGGAACCTACACTCTCACCAACACCAGCAGGAACCTATACTCTCACCAACACCAGCAGGAACCTACACTCACCAACACCAGCAGGAACCTACACTCACCAACACCAGCAGGAACCTACACTCTCACCAACACCAGCAGGAACCTACACTCTCACCAACACCAGCAGGAACCTATACTCTCACCAACACCAGCAGGAACCTACACTCTCACCAACACCAGCAGGAACCTACACTCACCAACACCCGCAGGAACCTACACTCACCAACACCCGCAGGAACCTACACTCTCACCAACACCAGCAGGAACCTACACTCACCAACACCAGCAGGAACCTACACTCACCAACACCAGCAGGAACCTACACTCACCAACACCCGCAGGAACCTATACTCTCACCAACACCAGCAGGAACCTATACTCTCACCAACACCTGCAGGAACCTACACTCTCACCAACACCAGCAGGAACCTACACTCTCACCAACACCTGCAGGAACCTACACTCTCACCAACACCAGCAGGAACCTATACTCTCACCAACACCAGCAGGAACCTATACTCTCACCAACACCTGCAGGAACCTACACTCTCACCAACACCAGCAGGAACCTACACTCTCACCAACACCTGCAGGAACCTACACTCTCACCAACACCAGCAGGAACGTACACTCTCACCAACACCTGCAGGAACCTACACTCTCACCAACACCAGCAGGAACCTACACTCTCACCAACACCTGCAGGAACCTACACTCTCACCAACACCAGCAGGAACCTATACTCTCACCAACACCAGCAGGAACCTATACTCTCACCAACACCTGCAGGAACCTACACTCTCACCAACACCAGCAGGAACCTACACTCTCACCAACACCTGCAGGAACCTACACTCTCACCAACACCAGCAGGAACCTACACTCTCACCAACACCTGCAGGAACCTACACTCTCACCAACACCAGCAGGAACCTACACTCTCACCAACACCAGCATGAACATAGAACCTCACCAACACCAATAGGAACATACACCCTCACCAGCACCAGCAGGAGCCCATACCATCACCCTCACCAACAGCAATCTACACCCTCACCAACAGGAACCTACACCCCTCACAAACGTCCTGAACTGGACATAAGCGTCTTCTTCCATACGTTTTCAGGAGCATAATATTTTTCAGTTTAAGTGGTGCCTGAAGTGGACCAGACTGGTGATGGGTCACCATCTCCCTGCTGTAAACACAGTGAAATGGGATGAGTAATGAACGTATTTTAAACAGTGATAATCTCACATAGTTGTAGGCAAACGCTTCACAGTACCGACAGGTTGAACCATACCCCCGGCCGGGATTGAACCCGCGATCATAGAGTCTCAAAACTCCAGCCCGTCGTGTTAGCCACTAGACCAGCTAGCCACAATATGATTCATCCAACTAGGTATATTTCTACACCATAGGAAGGTTAACATAGGCCACCACTGTGACCACAAATGCAAGTTTTTACAGACGGCAGTGAAGGGACTTGAGCTAGAGTTCGTCACGGCCACGCTAGCTGGAGATTCGTCTGTAAAAACTTGCATTTGTGGTCACAGTGGTGGCCTATGTTAACCTTCCTATGGTGTAGAAATATACCTAGTTGGATGAATCTTATTGTGGATAGCTGGTCTAGTGGCTAACGCGACGGGCTGGAGTTTTGAGACTCTCTGACCGCGAGTTCAATCCCGGCCGGGGGTATGGTTTATTTGCAATCGTGTCATTACGATTTCTTAAGTCATACCGACAGGTTGATCAATTACACATGTGCAACACTTAGGTATTTTACTGTGGAAGAGTTTGGCCACACAATGGCTTCATCAGTCCAATTCAAAGAAGAATGGTTGAAGACCAGAAGGAGTTTGAGATAATCAGTCCCTTCCTGTAGACAGGTGGGACGAAGCAGTCGTAGGTGGTATCACATTGGACTGATGAAGTCACTGTGTGGCGAAACGTTTCCACAATAAAGATACCCCGGTGTTTCGTACGTGACTAATTTCTTACATACCTTGGTCAGTCACATAGCACGACCTTTAATCAACTTATTAAATATTCAATAATTGGTTACTTATACGGCATAATAAGCAAATTAATAAATTTACTTGTAACAGATAAGTGAACAGTAGATATAAATCCAGATGCACTCCTGATAACCCTTTTGGGGGCCTAGTTCCTAGGCCTATTGTGAATCCATATGCTCTTGTGCTACCATCCACAAGATGGATATGAGGTACACAATAAACTAGCCACTACCATCCACAGGATGGATATGAGGTACACAATAAACTAGCCACTACCATCCACAGGATGGATATGAGGTACACAATAAACTAGCCACTACCATCCACAGGATGGATATGAGGTACACAATAAACTAGCCACTACCATCCACAGGATGGATATGAGGTACACAATAAACTACCCACTACCATCCACAGGATGGATATGAGGTACACAATAAACTAGCCACTACCATCCACAGGATGGATATGAGGTACACAATAAACTAGCCATTTAGGTGGCAAAATCTGAATAAAAAATCTTATACGAAAGGACAATCTGACCTAAACTGGTCTACTCTAACGTAATACAAAGAAGAAAGAGGCACAATACCGTGACTGGACTACACAAATAACCCGCTCATAGGAGAGAGAAACTTATAACGACGTTTCGCTCTGGCTATTAACTAGTCACACTAACTCACGAAGGTAAGGGAGCCAGTACATATACGACAGGAGAGCAGGGATGAGAGATAGAAAAATACAAGCAGGAAGTGGAGGTTGTAGTAGAAGACGTAGTGGATGTAATAGTAGTGGTAGTAGTGGTGGTAGTAATAGTAGTAGTAGTAGTAGTGATGATAGTAGTAGTAGTGGTGGTGGTGGTGGTAGTAGTAGTAGTAGTAGTAGTGATGATAGTAGTAGTAGTGGTGGTGGTGGTGGTAGTAGTAGTAGTAGTAGTAGTAGTAGTGATGATAGTAGTAGAAGTGGTGGTGGTGGTGGTAGTAGTAGTAGTAGTAGTAGTGATAGTAGTAGTAGTAGTAGTAGTAGTAGTAGTGAAGATATTAGTCGTAGCGGTGGTGGTAGTAGTAATAGTAGTAATGACAGTAGTAGTAGTAATGATAGTAGAAATAACAGCAATGATAGTACATAGTAGTAACGATAGCAGTAGTAGTTATCTAACGTAAACTAGAAATATATTGGGAATCATGTGTGAGAAACCCACATATATATCTATGGGAATTCAGAATGTGTGTTCTCAAGGACACCTGCATTAGTTCCCATATGTACATATATGATACATATATACATCTCACACGATACAAAACACACCTGTATTTAACATATATGGCACTTGGAACATCTTGTTAGATCACACTAGAGATTATTTGAAAAACACTTAGTATACCAGGTTAGAGGAGATTTTACAAGTAAACGTTAGGTTAGGTTAGGTTAGGTTAGGTTAGGTTAGGTTAGGTTAGGTAATTTAGGGTAGGTTAGGTTAGGTTAGATTAGGTAAGTTAGGTTAGGTTAAGTTAGATTAGGTTAGGTTAGGTTAGGTTAGGTTAGGTTAGGTTAGGTTAGGTTAGGTTAGGTTAGGTTAGGTTAGGTTAGGTTACGTTAGGTTAGGTTAGGTTAGGTTAGGTTAGATTAGGTTAGGTTAGGTTAGGTTAGGTTAGGTTAGGTTAGGTTAGGTTAGGTTAGGTTAGGTTAGGTTAGGTTAGGTAAGTTAGGTTAGGTTAGGTTAGGTTAGGTAATTTAGGGTAGGTTAGGTTAGGTTAGATTAGGTAAGTTAGGTTAGGTTAAGTTAGATTAGGTTAGGTTAGGTTAGGTTAGGTTAGGTTAGGTTAGGTTAGGTTAGGTTAGGTAATTTAGGGTAGGTTAGGTTAGGTTAGATTAGGTAAGTTAGGTTAGGTTAAGTTAGATTAGGTTAGGTTAGGTTAGGTTAGGTTAGGTAAGTTAGGTTAGGTTAGGTTAGGTTAGGTAATTTAGGGTAGGTTAGGTTAGGTTAGATTAGGTAAGTTAGGTTAGGTTAAGTTAGATTAGGTTAGGTTAGGTTAGGTTAGGTTAGGTTAGGTTAGGTTAGGTTAGGTTAGGTTAGGTTAGGTTAGGTTAGATTAGGTTAGGTTAGGTTAGGTTAGGTTAGGTTAGGTTAGGTTAGGTTAGGTTAGGTTAGATTAGGTTAGGTTAGGTTAGGTTAGGTTAGGTTAGGTTAGGTTAGGTTAGGTTAGGTTAGGTTAGGTTAGGTTAGATTAGGTTAGGTTAGGTTAGGTTAGGTTAGGTTAGGTTAGGTTAGGTTAGGTTAGGTTAGGTTAGGTTAGGTAATTTAGGGTAGGTTAGGTTAGGTTAGATTAGGTAAGTTAGGTTAGGTTAAGTTAGATTAGGTTAGGTTAGGTTAGGTTAGGTTAGGTTAGGTTAGGTTAGGTTAGGTTAGGTTAGGTTAGGTTAGGTTAGGTTAGGTTAGGTTAGGTTAGTCAGGAAATAGGACAAGTGTTTCCTGACGCTGGTCTTACTGATATGATGACCCTCAGCTGAAGGTTTTGGTCATCTGACCGAGGACTTCCACTGGCTTACTCTTCCACCCTTTTAAAAATTATGGTTATAATTATAACTACTGAATACAGTGTGACTTGAAAAGTGAGGAAATTACAAATATTAAACAGGAATTAGTGATAAACGGCTAACCCCATGTAACAGCCTCTTTCAGGCAGTCACTGGGACTAGAGATTGAGCTTGTGAAAGGTGGGTGTGGGGAGAAGCTAGTGTGGGGAGAAGCTAGTGTGGGGAGAAGCTAGTGTGGGGAGAAGCTAGTGTGGGGAGAAGCTAGTGTGTGCAGATGCTAGTGTGGGCAGAAGCTAGTGTGGGGAGAAGCTAGTGTGGGGTGAAGCTAGTGTGTGCAGATGCTAGTGTGGGCAGAAGCTAGTGTGGGGAGAAGCTAGTGTGGGGAGAAGCTAGTGTGGGGAGAAGCTAGAGTGGGGAGAAGCTAGTGTGTGCAGATGCTAGTGTGGGCAGAAGCTAGTGTGGGGAGAAGCTAGTGTGTGCAGATGCTAGTGTGGGCAGAAGCTAGTGTGGGGAGAAGCTAGTGTGGGGTGAAGCTAGTGTGTGCAGATGCTAGTGTGGGCAGAAGCTAGTGTGGGGAGAAGCTAGTGTGTGCAGATGCTAGTGTGGGCAGAAGCTAGTGTGGGGAGAAGCTAGTGTGGGCAGAAGCTAGTGTGGGCAGATGCTAGTGTGGGCAGAAGCTAGTGTGGGCAGATGCTAGTGTGGGCAGAAGCTAGTGTGGGCAGAAGCTAGTGTGGGCAGAAGCTAGTGTGTGCAGATGCTAGTGTGGGCAGAAGCTAGTGTGGGGAGAAGCTAGTGTGTGCAGATGCTAGTGTGGGCAGAAGCTAGTGTGGGGAGAAGCTAGTGTGTGCAGATGCTAGTGTGGGCAGAAGCTAGTGTGGGGAGAAGCTAGTGTGGGCAGATGCTAGTGTGGGCAGAAGCTAGTGTGTGCAGATGCTAGTGTGGGCAGAAGCTAGTGTGGGGAGAAGCTAGTGTGTGCAGATGCTAGTGTGGGCAGAAGCTAGTGTGGGGAGAAGCTAGTGTGGGCAGATGCTAGTGTGGGCAGAAGCTAGTGTGTGCAGATGCTAGTGTGGGCAGAAGCTAGTGTGGGGAGAAGCTAGTGTGTGCAGATGCTAGTGTGGGCAGAAGCTAGTGTGGGGAGAAGCTAGTGTGGGCAGATGCTAGTGTGGGGAGAAGCTAGTGTGGGCAGAAGCTAGTGTGGGGAGAAGCTAGTGTGGGCAGATGCTAGTGTGGGCAGAAGCTAGTGTGGGGAGAAGCTAGTGTGGGCAGATGCTAGTGTGGGCAGAAGCTAGTGTGTGCAGATGCTAGTGTGGGCAGAAGCTAGTGTGGGGAGAAGCTAGTGTGTGCAGATGCTAGTGTGGGCAGAAGCTAGTGTGGGGAGAAGCTAGTGTGGGCAGATGCTAGTGTGGGGAGAAGCTAGTGTGGGCAGAAGCTAGTGTGGGGAGAAGCTAGTGTGGGCAGATGCTAGTGTGGGCAGAAGCTAGTGTGGGGAGAAGCTAGTGTGGGCAGATGCTAGTGTGGGCAGAAGCTAGTGTGGGGAGAAGCTAGTGTGGGCAGATGCTAGTGTGG
Organism: Cherax quadricarinatus; assembly: GCF_038502225.1. Taxonomy (NCBI): domain Eukaryota; kingdom Metazoa; phylum Arthropoda; class Malacostraca; order Decapoda; family Parastacidae; genus Cherax; species Cherax quadricarinatus. The sequence continues at coordinate 3,527,040 of NC_091391.1, forward strand.
GCAGAAGCTAGTGTGGGGAGAAGCTAGTGTGGGGAGAAGCTAGTGTGTGCAGATGCTAGTGTGGGGAGAAGCTAGTGTGGGGAGAAGCTAGTGTGGGCAGATGCTAGTGTGGGCAGAAGCTAGTGTGGGGAGAAGCTAGTGTGGGCAGATGCTAGTGTGGGCAGAAGCTAGTGTGGGGAGAAGCTAGTGTGGGCAAATGCTAGTGTGGGCAGAAGCTAGTGTGGGCAGATGCTAGTGTGGGCAGAAGCTAGTGTGGGCAAATGCTAGTGTGGGCAGATGCTAGTGTGGGCAGAAGCTAGTGTGGGCAAATGCTAGTGTGGGCAGATGCTAGTGTGGGCAGAAGCTAGTGTGGGCAGATGCTAGTGTGGGCAGATGCTAGTGTGGGCAGAAGTTAGAGTGGGAAGATGCTAGTGTGGGCAGATGCTAGTGTGGGCAGAAGCTAGAGTGGGCAGATGCTAGTGTTGGCAGATGCCAGTGTGGGGAGAAGCTAGTGTGTGCAGATGCTAGTGTGGGCAGAAGCTAGAGTGGGCAGATGCTAGTGTGGGCAGATGCTAGTGTGGGCAGAAGCTAGTGTGGGCAGATGCTAGTGTGGGCAGAAGCCAGTGTGGGGAGAAGCTAGTGTGTGCAGATGCTAGTGTGGGCAGAAGCTAGTGTGGGGAGAAACTAATGTGTGCAGATGCTAGTGTGGGCAGAAGCTAGTGTGGGCAGAAGCTAGTGTGTGCAGATGCTAGTGTGGGCAGAAGCTAGTGTGGGCAGATGCTAGTGTGGGCAGAAACTAGTGTGGGCAGAAGCTAGTGTGGGCAGAAGCTAGTGTGGGCAGAAGCTAGTGTGGGTAGATGCTAGTATGGGCAGAAGCTAGTGTGGGCAGAAGCTAGTGTGGGCAGAAGCTAGTGTGTGCAGATGCTAGTGTGGGCAGAAGCTAGTGTGGGCAGAAGCAAGTGTGTGCAGATGCTTGTGTGGGCAGAAGCTAGTGTGGGCAGATGCTAGTGTGGGCAGATCCTAGTGTGGGCAGAAGCTAGTGTGGACAGATGCTAGTGTGGGCAGAAGCTAGTGTGGGGAGAAGCTAGTGTGGGCAGAAGCTAGTGTGGGCAGAAGTTAGTGTGGGCACATGCTAGTGTGGGCAGAAGCTAGTGTGGGCAGAAGCTAGTGTGGGCAGAAGCTAGTGGAGGCAGATGCTAGTGTGGGCAGAAGCTAGTGTGGGCAGAAACTAGTGTGGGGTGAAGCTAGTGTGGGCAGAAGCTAGTGTGGGCAGAAGGTAGTGTGGGCAGATGCTAGTGTGGGCAGAAGCTAGTGTGGGCAGAAGCTAGTGTGGGCAGAAGCTAGTGTGGGTAGAAGCTAGTGTGGGCAGATTCTAGTGTGGGCAGAAGCTAGTGTGGGCAAGTGCTAGTGTGGGCAGAGACTAGTGTGGGCAGATGCTAGTGTGGGCAGAAACTAGTGTGGGCAGAAGCTAGTGTGGGCAGAAGCTAGTGTGGGCAGAAGCTAGTGTGGGCAGATGCTAGTGTGGACAGAAGCTAGTGTGGGCAGAAGCTAGTGTGGGTAGAAGCTAGTGTGGGCAGATACTAGTGTGGGCAGAAGCTAGTGTGGGCAGGTGCTAGTGTGAGCAGAAGCTAGTGTGGGCAGAAACTAGTGTGGGCAGATGCTAGTGTGGGCAGAAGCTAGTGTGGGCAGAAGCTAGTGTGGGCAGTAACTAGTGTGGGCAGATGCTAGTGTGGGCAGAAACTAGAGTTTGCAAAAACTAGTGTGGGCAGAAACTAGTGTGGGCAGAAGCTAGTGTGGGCAGATGCTAGTGTGGGCAGAAACTAGTGTGGGCAGATGCTAGTGTGGGCAGAAACTAGTGTTTGCAAAAACTAGTGTTGGTAGATGCTAGTGTGGGCAGAAGCTAGTGTAGGCAGAAACTAGTGTGAGCAGATGCTAGTGTGGGCAGAAACTAGTGTGGGTAGATGCTAGTGTGGGCAGAAACTAGTGTGGGCAGATTCTAGAGTGGGCAGAAGCTAGTGTGGGCAGAAGCTAGTGTGGGCAGAAACTAGTGTGGGTAGATGCTAGTGTGGGCAGAAACTAGTGTGGGCAGAAACTAGTGTGGGCAGATGCTAGTGTGCGCAGATGCTAGTGTGGGCAGAAACTAGTGTGGGTAGATGCTAAAGTGGGCAGAAGCTAGTGTGAGCAAAAACTAGTGTGGGCAGAAACTAGTGTGGGCAGAGACGGGTGTGGGCAGACGGGTGTGGGCAGAGACGGGTGTGGGCAGAGACGGGTGTGGGCAGAGACGGGTGTGGGCAGAGAAGGGTGTGGGCAGAGACGGGTGTGGGCAGAGACGGGTGTGGGCAGAGACGGGTGTGGGCGGAGACGGGTGTGGGCAGAGACGGGTGTGGGCAGAGACGGGTGTGGGCAGAGACGGGTGTGGGCAGAGACGGGTGTGGGCAGAGACGGGTGTGGGCAGAGACGGGTGTGGGCAGAGACGGGTGTGGGCAGAGACGGGTGTGGGCAGAGACTGGTGTGGGCAGAGACGGGTGTGGGCAGAGACGGGTGTGGGCAGAGACTGGTGTGGGCAGAGACGGGTGTGGGCAGAGACGGGTGTGGGCAGAGACGGGTGTGGGCAGAGACGGGTGTGGGCAGAGACGGGTGTGGGCAGAGACGGGTGTGGGCAGAGACGGGTGTGGGCAGAGACGGGTGTGGGCAGAGACGGGTGTGGGCAGAGACGGGTGTGGGCAGAGACGGGTGTGGGCAGAGACGGGTGTGGGCAGAGACTGGTGTGGGCAGAGACGGGTGTGGGCAGAGACGGGTGTGGGCAGAGACTGGTGTGGGCAGAGACGGGTGTGGGCAGAGACGGGTGTGGGCAGAGACGGGTGTGGGCAGACGGGTGTGGGCAGAGACGGGTGTGGGCAGAGACGGGTGTGGGCAGAGACGGGTGTGGGCAGAGAAGGGTGTGGGCAGAGACGGGTGTGGGCAGAGACGGGTGTGGGCAGAGACGGGTGTGGGCGGAGACGGGTGTGGGCAGAGACGGGTGTGGGCAGAGACGGGTGTGGGCAGAGACGGGTGTGGGCAGAGACGGGTGTGGGCAGAGACGGGTGTGGGCAGAGACGGGTGTGGGCAGAGACGGGTGTGGGCAGAGACGGGTGTGGGCAGAGACTGGTGTGGGCAGAGACGGGTGTGGGCAGAGACGGGTGTGGGCAGAGACTGGTGTGGGCAGAGACGGGTGTGGGCAGAGACGGGTGTGGGCAGAGACGGGTGTGGGCAGAGACGGGTGTGGGCAGAGACGGGTGTGGGCAGAGACGGGTGTGGGCAGAGACGGGTGTGGGCAGAGACGGGTGTGGGCAGAGACGGGTGTGGGCAGAGACGGGTGTGGGCAGAGACGGGTGTGGGCAGAGACGGGTGTGGGCAGAGACTGGTGTGGGCAGAGACGGGTGTGGGCAGAGACGGGTGTGGGCAGAGACTGGTGTGGGCAGAGACGGGTGTGGGCAGAGACGGGTGTGGGCAGAGACGGGTGTGGGCAGAGACGGGTGTGGGCAGAGACGGGTGTGGGCAGAGACGGGTGTGGGCAGAGACGGGTGTGGGCAGAGACGGGTGTGGGCAGAGACGGGTGTGGGCAGAGACGGGTGTGGGCAGAGACTGGTGTGGGCAGAGACGGGTGTGGGCAGAGACGGGTGTGGGCAGAGACGGGTGTGGGCAGAGACTGGTGTGGGCAGAGACGGGTGTGGGCAGAGACGGGTGTGGGCAGAGACGGGTGTGGGCAGAGACGGGTGTGGGCAGAGACGGGTGTGGGCAGAGACGGGTGTGGGCAGAGACGGGTGTGGGCAGAGACGGGTGTGGGCAGAGACGGGTGTGGGCAGAGACGGGTGTGGGCAGAGACGGGTGTGGGCAGAGACGGGTGTGGGCAGAGACGGGTGTGGGCAGAGACGGGTGTGGGCAGAGACGGGTGTGGGCAGAGACGGGTGTGGGCAGAGACTGGTGTGGGCAGAGACGGGTGTGGGCAGAGACGGGTGTGGGCAGAGACGGGTGTGGGCAGAGACGGGTGTGGGCAGAGACGGGTGTGGGCAGAGACGGGTGTGGGCAGAGACTGGTGTGGGCAGAGACGGGTGTGGGCAGAGACGGGTGTGGGCAGAGACGGGTGTGGGCAGAGACGGGTGTGGGCAGAGACGGGTGTGGGCAGAGACTGGTGTGGGCAGAGACGGGTGTGGGCAGAGACGGGTGTGGGCAGAGACGGGTGTGGGCAGAGACGGGTGTGGGCAGAGACGGGTGTGGGCAGAGACGGGTGTGGGCAGAGACGGGTGTGGGCAGAGACGGGTGTGGGCAGAGACTGGTGTGGGCAGAGACGGGTGTGGGCAGAGACGGGTGTGGGCAGAGAAGGAGGTTTTAAGTTAAACAGATTCCAAACCAAAACTCTCACCAACACCTTCACTAATACTTTCACCAACACAAAACTCTCACCAACACCTTCACTAATACTTTCACCAACACAAAACTCTCACCAACACCTTCACTAATACTTTCACCAACACAAAACTCTCACCAACACCTTCACTAATACTTTCACCAACACAAAACTCTCACCAACACCTTCACTAATACTTTCACCAACACAAAACTCTCACCAACACCTTCACTAATACTTTCACCAACACAAAACTCTCACCAACACCTTCACTAATACTTTCACCAACACAAAACTCTCACCAACACCTTCACTAATACTTTCACCAACACAAAACTCTCACCAACACCTTCACTAATACTTTCACCAACACAAAACGCTCACCAATACAAAATTATCACTAACACAACACTCTCACCAACACAACACTCACCAACATCTTCACCAACACAAAACTCTCGCCGACACAATAACTCTCACAAACACAACTCTCACCAACACAACTCTCACCAACACAACTCTCACCAACACAACTCTCACCAACACAACTCTCACCAACACAACTCTTACCAACACAATAACTCTCACCAACATAATAACTCTCACCAACACAACTCTCACCAACACAATAACTCTCACCAACACAATAACTCTCACCAACACAACTCTCACCAACACAACTCTCACCAACACAACTCTCACCAACACAACTCTTACCAACACAATAACTCTCACCAACACAATAACTCTCACCAACACAACTCTCACCAACACAACTCTCACCAACACAACTCTTACCAACACAATAACTCTCACCAACACAACTCTTACCAACACAATAACTCTCACCAACACAACTCTTACCAACACAATAACTCTCACCAACACAACTCTTACCAACACAATAACTCTCACCAACACAACTCTCACCAACACAACTCTCACCAACACAACTCTTACCAACACAATAACTCTCACCAACACAACTCTCACCAACACAACTCTCACCAACACAACTCTTACCAACACAATAACTCTCACCAACACAACTCTCACCAACACAACTCTTACCAACACAATAACTCTCACCAACACAACTCTCACCAACACAACTCTTACCAACACAATAACTCTCACCAACACAACTCTCACCAACAGAATAACTCTCACCAACACAACTCTCACCAACATAATAACTCTCACCAACACAACTCTCACCAACACAACTCTCACCAACACAACTCTCACCAACACAATAACTCTCACCAACACAACTCTCACCAACATAATAACTCTCACCAACACAACTCTCACCAACACAACTCTCACCAACACAATAACTCTCACCAACACAATAACTCTCACCAACACAACTCTCACCAACACAACTCTCACCAACACAACTCTCACCAACATAATAACTCTCACCAACACAACTCTCACCAACACAACTCTCACCAACACAACTCTCACCAACACAATAACTCTCACCAACACAACTCTCACCAACACAATAACTCTCACCTACACAACTCTCACCAACACAACGCTCACCAACACAACAATAACTCTCACCAACACAACTCTCACCAACACAACTCTCACCAACACAACCAACACAACTCTCACCAACACAACTCTCACCAACACAATAACTCTCACCAACACAACTCTCACCAACACAACTCTCACCAACACAACTCTCACCAACACAATAACTCTCACCAACACAACTCTCACCAACACAACTCTCACCAACACAATAACTCTCACCAACACAATAACTCTCACCAACACAACTCTCACCAACACAACTCTCACCAACACAACTCTCACCAACACAATAACTCTCACCAACACAACTCTCACCAACACAACTCTCACCAACACAACTCTCACCAACACAATAACTCTCACCAACACAATAACTCTCACCAACACAACTCTCACCAACACAACTCTCACCAACACAACTCTCACCAACATAAAAACTCTCACCAACACAACTCTCACCAACACAACTCTCACCAACACAACTCTCACCAACACAATAACTCTCACCAACACAACTCTCACCAACACAATAACTCTCACCTACACAACTCTCACCAACACAACGCTCACCAACACAACTCTCACCAACACAATAACTCTCACCAACACAACTCTCACCAACACAACTCTCACCAACACAATAACTCTCACCAACACAACTCTCACCAACACAACTCTCACCAACACAACTCTCACCAACACAATAACTCTCACCAACACAACTCTCACCAACACAACTCTCACCAACACAACTCTCACCAACACAATAACTCTCACCAACACAACTCTCACCAACACAACTCTCACCAACACAATAACTCTCACCAACACAATAACTCTCACCAACACAACTCTCACCAACACAACTCTCACCAACACAACTCTCACCAACACAATAACTCTCACCAACACAACTCTCACCAACACAACTCTCACCAACACAACTCTCACCAACACAATAACTCTCACCAACACAATAACTCTCACCAACACAACTCTCACCAACACAACTCTCACCAACACAACTCTCACCAACACAATAACTCTCACCAACACAATAACTCTCACCAACACAACTCTCACCAACACAACTCTCACCAACACAACTCTCACCAACACAACTCTCACCAACACAATAACTCTCACCAACACAACTCTCACCAACACAACTCTCACCAACACAACTCTCACCAACACAACTCTCACCAACACAACTCTCACCAACACAACTCTCACCAACACAATAACTCTCACCAACACAATAACTCTCACCAACACAACTCTCACCAACACAACTCTCACCAACACAATAACTCTCACCAACACAATAACTCTCACCAACACAATAATTCTCACCAACACAATAACTCTCACCAACACAATAACTCTCACCAACACAACTCTCACCAACAAAACTCTCACCAACACAATAACTCTCACCAACACAATAACTCTCACCAACACAACTCTCACCAACACAACTCTCACCAACACAATAACTCTCACCAACACAACTCTCACCAACACAACTCTCACCAACACAATAACTCTCACCAACACAACTCTCACCAACACAACTCTCACCAACACAACTCTCACCAACACAACTCTCACCAACACAACTCTCACCAACACAACTCTCACCAACACAACTCTCACCAACACAACTCTCACCAACACAACTCTCACCAACACAACTCTCACCAACACAACTCTCACCAACACAACTCTCACCAACACAACTCTCACCAACACAACTCTCACCAACACAACTCTCACCAACACAATAACTCTCACCAACACAACTCTCACCAACACAACTCTCACCAACACAACTCTCACCAACACAATAACTCTCACCAACACAACTCTCACCAACACAACTCTCACCAACACAACTCTCACCAACACAACTCTCACCAACACAATAACTCTCACCAACACAACTCTCACCAACACAATAACTCTCACCAACACAACTCTCACCAACACAACTCTCACCAACACAACTCTCACCAACACAATAACTCTCACCAACACAACTCTCACCAACACAACTCTCACCAACACAACTCTCACCAACACAACTCTCACCAACACAACTCTCACCAACACAATAACTCTCACCAACACAATAACTCTCACCAACACAACTCTCACCAACACAATAACTCTCACCAACACAACTCTCACCAACACAACTCTCACCAACACAACTCTCACCAACACAACTCTCACCAACACAATAACTCTCACCAACACAACTCTCACCAACACAACTCTCACCAACACAACTCTCACCAACACAACTCTCACCAACACAACTCAATAACTCTCACCAACACAACTCTCACCAACACACGCTCATAACTCTCACCCACACAACTCTAACTCTCACCAAACACTCTCACCAACACAACTCTCACCAACACAACTCTCACCAACACAACTCTCACCAACACAACTCTCACCAACACAATAACTCTCACCAACACAACTCTCACCAACACAACTCTCACCAACACAACTCTCACCAACACAACTCTCACCAACACAATAACTCTCACCAACACAATAACTCTCACCAACACAACTCTCACCAACACAACTCTCACCAACACAACTCTCACCAACACAACTCTCACCAACACAACTCTCACCAACACAACTCTCACCAACACAACTCTCACCAACACAATAACTCTCACCAACACAACTCTCACCAACACAACTCTCACCAACACAATAACTCTCACCAACACAATAACTCTCACCAACACAATAATTCTCACCAACACAATAACTCTCACCAACACAATAACTCTCACCAACACAATAACTCTCACCAACACAACTCTCACCAACACAACTCTCACCAACACAATAACTCTCACCAACACAATAACTCTCACCAACACAACTCTCACCAACACAACTCTCACCAACACAATAACTCTCACCAACACAATAACTCTCACCAACACAACTCTCACCAACACAACTCTCACCAACACAACTCTCACCAACACAACTCTCACCAACACAACTCTCACCAACACAATAACTCTCACCAACACAACTCTCACCAACACAACTCTCACCAACACAACTCTCACCAACACAACTCTCACCAACACAACTCTCACCAACACAACTCTCACCAACACAACTCTCACCAACACAACTCTCACCAACACAACTCTCACCAACACAACTCTCACCAACACAACTCTCACCAACACAACTCTCACCAACACAACTCTCACCAACACAATAACTCTCACCAACACAACTCTCACCAACACAATAACTCTCACCAACACAATAACTCTCACCAACACAACTCTCACCAACACAACTCTCACCAACACAATAACTCTCACCAACACAATAACTCTCACCAACACAACTCTCACCAACACAACTCTCACCAACACAACTCTCACCAACACAACTCTCACCAACACAATAACTCTCACCAACACAATAACTCTCACCAACACAATAACTCTCACCAACACAACTCTCACCAACACAACTCTCACCAACACAACTCTCACCAACACAATAACTCTCACCAACACAATAACTCTCACCAACACAACTCTCACCAACACAATAACTCTCACCAACACAACTCTCACCAACACAACTCTCACCAACACAACTCTCACCAACACAACTCTCACCAACACAATAACTCTCACCAACACAATAACTCTCACCAACACAACTCTCACCAACACAATAACTCTCACCAACACAACTCTCACCAACACAACTCTCACCAACACAACTCTCACCAACACAATAACTCTCACCAACACAACTCTCACCAACACAACTCTCACCAACACAACTCTCACCAACACAACTCTCACCAACACAATAACTCTCACCAACACAATAACTCTCACCAACACAACTCTCACCAACACAACTCTCACCAACACAACTCTCACCAACACAACTCTCACCAACACAATAACTCTCACCAACACAACTCTCACCAACACAATACCAACAAGCTGGTGAAATAAAAACGTGTGCAACATCTGGGTGTATTTATGAAACGTTTCGCCTCCACAAGATTCTTCAGTCAAATTCAGGTGAATATAATATTGCTGTAGCAGAAAAAGTAATTTTGAGGTGATCAGTCCCTCAGTCTTCATAGGTAGTGGTCAGTCCCTCAGTCTTGATAGGTAGTGGTCAGTCCCTCAGTCTTGATAGGTAGTGGTCAGTCCCTCAGTCTTGATAGGTAGTAGTCAGTCCCTCAGTCTTGATAAGCAGTGGTCAGTCCCTCAGTCTTGATAGGCAGTGGTCAGTCCCTCAGTCTTGATAGGTAGTGGTCAGTCCCTCAGTCTTGATAGGTAGTGGTCAATCCCTCAGTCTTGATAGGTAGTGGTCAGTCCCTCAGTCTTGATAGGTAGTGGTCTGTCCCTCAGTCTTGATAGGTAGTGGTCAGTCCCTCAGTCTTGATAGTGGTCAGTCCCTCAGTCTTGATAGGTAGTGGTCAGTCCCTCAGTCTTGATAGGTAGTGGTCAGTCCCTCAGTCTTGACAGTGGTCAGTCCCTCAGTCTTGATAGGTAGTGGTCAGTCCCTCAGTCTTGATAGGTAGTGGTCAGTCCCTCACTCTTGATAGTGGTCAGTCCCTCAGTCTTGATAGGTAGTGGTCAGTCCCTCAGTCTTGATAGGTAGTGGTCAGTCCCTCAGTCTTGACAGTGGTCAGTCCCTCAGTCTTGATAGGTAGTGGTCAGTCCCTCAGTCTTGATAGGTAGTGGTCAGTCCCTCAGTCTTGATAGGCAGTGGTCAGTCCCTCAGTCTTGATAGGTAGTGGTCAGTCCCTCAGTCTTGATAGTGGTCAGTCCCTCAGTCTTGATAGGTAGTGGTCAGTCCCTCAGTCTTGAAAGGCAGTGGTCAGTCCCTCAGTCTTGATAGGTAGTAGTCAGTCCCTCAATCTTGATAGGCAGTGGTCAGTCCCTCAGTCTTGATAGGTAGTGGTCAGTCCCTCAGTCTTGATAGGCAGTGGTCAGTCCCTCAGTCTTGATAGGCAGTGGTGAGTCCCTCAGTCTTGATAGGTAGTAGTCAGTCCCTCAGTCTTGATAGGCAGTGGTCATTCCCTCAGTCTTGATAGGTAGTGGTCAGTCCCTCAGTCTTGATAGGTAGTAGTCAGTCCCTCAGTCTTGATAGGCAGTGGTCAGTCCCTCAGTCTTGATAGGCAGTGGCCAGTCCCTCAATCTTGATAGGCAGTGGTCAGTCCCTCAGTCTTGATAGGCAGTGGTCAGTCCTTCAGTCTTGATAGGTAGTGGTCAGTCCCTCAGTCTTGATAGGCAGTGGTCTGTCCCTCAGTCTTGATAGGCAGTGGTCAGTCCTTCAGTCTTGATAGGTAGTGGTCAGTCCCTCAGTCTTGATAGGTAGTGGTCAGTCCTTCAGTCTTGATAGGTAGTAGTCAGTCCCTCAGTCTTGATAGGCAGTGGTCAGTCCCTCAGTCTTGATAGGCAGTGGTCAGTCCTTCAGGCTTGATAGGTAGTGGTCAGTCCCTGAGTCTTGATAGGTAGTGGTCAGTCCTTGAGTCTTGATAGGCAATGGTCAGTCCCTCAGTCTTGATAGGTAGTGGTCAGTCCCTCAATCTTGACAGACAGCGGTCAGTCCCTCAGTCTTGACAGGCAGTGGTGAGTCTCTCAGTCTTGACAGGGAGTGGTCAGTCCCTCAGTCTAGACAAGCAGTGGTCAGTCCCTCAGTCTTGACAGGCAGTGGTCAGTCCCTCAGTCTTGACAGGCAGTGGTCAGTTCCTCAGCCTTCACAGACAGTGGTCAGTCCCTCAGTGTTGACAGGCAGCAGTCAGTCCCTCAGACTTGACAGGCAGTGGTCAGTCCCTCAGTCCTGGCAGGCAGTGGTCAGTCCTTCAATCTTGACAGGCAGTGGTCAGTCCCTCATTCTTGACAGGCTGTGGTCAGTCCCTAAGTTTTGACAGGCAGTGGTCAGTCCGTCAGTCTTGACAGGCAGTAGTCAGTCCTTCAGCCTTGACAGGCATTGGTCAGTCCCTCAGTCTTGACAGGCAGTACTCACTCAGTGTTGACAGGCAGTGGTCAGTCCCTCAGTCTTGACAGGCAGTAGTCAGTCCCTTAGACTTTACAGGCAGTGGTCAATCCCTCAGTCTTGACTGGCAGTGGTCTTTCCCTCAATCTTGACAGGCAGTGATCAGTCCTTCAGTCTTGACACGCAGTGGTCAGTCCCTCAGTCTTGGCAGGCAGCTGTCAGTCCCTCAATCTTAGCAGGCAGCGGTCAGACCCTCAGTCTTGGCAGGCAGTGGTCAGTCCTTCAGTCTTGACAGGCAGTGGTCAGTCCCTCAGTCTTGACAGGCAGTTGTCAGTACCTTTGTCTTGACAGGCAGTGGTCAGTCCCTCAGTCTTTGCAGGCAGTGGTCAGTCCCTCAGTCTTGGCAGGCAGTGGTCAGTCCCTCAGTCTTGGCAGGCATTGGACAGTCCCTCAGTCTTGGCAGGCAGTGGTCAGTCCCTTAGTTTTGGCAGGCAGTGGTCAGTCCCTCAGTCTTGACAGGCATTGGTGAGTCCCTCAGTCTTGACAGGAAGTGGTCAGTCCCTCAGTCTAGACATGCAGTGGTCAGTCCCTCATCCTTGACAGGCATTGGTCAGTCCCTCAGTCTTGACAGGCATTGGTCAGTCCCTCAGTCTTGACAGGCAGTGGTCAGTCCCTCAGTCTTGACAGGCAGTGGTCAGTCCCTAAGTCTTGACAGGCAGTTGTCAGTCCCTCAGTCTTGACAGGCAGTGGTCAGTCCCTCAGTCTTGACAGGCATTGGTCAGTCCCTCAGTCTTGACAGGCATTGGTCAGTCCCTCAATCTTGACAGGCAGTGGTCAATCCCTCAGTCTTGACAGGCAGTGGTCAGTCCCTCAGTCTTTACAGGCAGTGGTCAGTCCCTCAGTCTTGACAGGCAGTGGTCAGTCCCTCAGTCTTGACAGGCAGCAGTCAGTCCCTCAGTCTTGACAGGCATTGGTCAGCCCCTCTGTCTTGATAGGTAGTGGTCAGTCCTTCAGTCTTGACAGGCAGTGGTCAGTCCCTCAGTCATAACAGGCAGTGGTCAGTCCCTCAGTCTTGACGGGCAGTGGCCAGTCCCTCTGTCTTGGCAAGCAGTGGTCAGTCCCTCAGTCTTGGCAGGCAGTGGTCAGTCCTTCACTCTTGACAGGCAGTGGTCAGTCCCTCAGTCTTGACAGGAAGTGGTCAGTCCCTCAGTCTTGACAGGCATTGGTCATTCCCTCAGTCTTGACAGGCATTTTTCAGTCCCTCAGTCTTGACAGGCAGCAGTCAGTCCCTCAGTTTTGACAGGCAGTGGTCAATCCCTCAGTCTTGACAGGCAGTGGTCAGTCCCTCAGTCTTGACAGGCAGTGGTCAGTCCCTCATTCTAGACAAGCAGTGGTCAGTCCCTCAGTCTTGACAGACAGTGGTCACTCCCTCAGTCTTGACAGACAGTGGTCAGTCCCTCAGTCTTGACAGACAGTGGTCAGTCCTTCAGTCTTGACAGGTAGTGGTCAGTCCCTCAGTCTTGACAGACAGTGGTCAGTCCCTCAGTCTTGACAGGCAGTGGTCAGTCCTTCAGTCTTGACAGGCAGTGGTCAGTCCCTCAGTCTTGACAGGCAGTGGTCAGTCCCTCAGTCTTGACAAGCAGTGGTCAGTCCCTCAGTCTTGACAGGCATTGGTCATTCCCTCAGTCTTGACAGGCATTTTTCAGTCCCTCAGTCTTGACAGGCAGCAGTCAGTCCCTCAGTTTTGACAGGCAGTGGTCAATCCCTCAGTCTTGACAGGCAGTGGTCAGTCCCTCAGTCTTGACAGGCAGTGGTCAGTCCCTCATTCTAGACAAGCAGTGGTCAGTCCCTCAGTCTTGACAGACAGTGGTCAGTCCCTCAGTCTTGACAGGTAGTGGTCAGTCGCTCAGTCTTGACAGGCAGTGGTCAGTCCCTCAGTCTAGACAAACAGTGGTCAGTCCCTCAGTCTTGACAGACAGTGGTCAGTCCCTCAGTCTTGACAGGCAGTGGTCAGTCCCTCAGTCTTGACAGGCAGTGGTCAGTCCCTCAGTCTTGACAGGCAGTGGTCAGTCCCTCAGTCTTGACAAGCAGTGGTCAGTCCCTCAGTCTAGACAAGCAGTGGTGAGTCCCTCAATCTAGACAGGCAGTGGTCAGTCCCTCAGTCTTGGCAGGCAGTGGTCAGTCCCTCAGTCTTGACAAGCAGTGGTCAGTCCCTCAGTCTAGACAAGCAGTGGTGAGTCCCTCAATCTAGACAGGCAGTGGTCAGTCCCTCAGTCTTGACAGGCAGTGGTCAGTCCCTCAGTCTTGACAGGCAGTGGTCAGTCCCTCAGTCTTGACAGGCAGTGGTCAGTCCCTCAGTCTTGACAAGCAGTGGTCAGTCCCTCAGTCTAGACAAGCAGTGGTGAGTCCCTCAATCTAGACAGGCAGTGGTCAGTCCCTCAGTCTTGACAGGCAGTGGTCAGTCCCTCAGTCTTGACAGGCAGTGGTCAGTCCCTCAGTCTTGACAGGCAGTGGTCAGTCCCTCAGTCTTGACAAGCAGTGGTCAGTCCCTCAGTCTAGACAAGCAGTGGTGAGTCCCTCAATCTAGACAGGCAGTGGTCAGTCCCTCAGTCTAGACAAGCAGTGGTCAGTCCCTCAGTCTAGACAAGCAGTGGTGAGTCCCTCAATCTAGACAGGCAGTGATCAGTCCCTCAGTCTAGACAAGCAGTGGTATTATGTACCCTAAAACGTCCACTCACGGACCATACAACATACCAATAAGAACTATAGTTTTACCCCCACATTAATATAAATGACCGTAAAACCGGGTATTTAATAAACGTTAAATTAAAGAAAACTGAGTTAGGTAACAGTAACCTTCTAAGAAAATATTATTGACCGTAATATATCTAGACGAAAATGTCAGCTGTACTTCTGGCAACGAGGTGATGGAAAAAAGTCAGGAAGTTTTAACATCTGGACGTTTACGTTAGTGGGGTTTTAAACCTATCTACTGCATGATGGTCACTGAAGGTGCGTGGAGTCTGTTCACTGCCAAATAGCAATCTGTCTGTGTATATACACAGAGATATACATCTCTCGATGGGTATCTACCTGGAGGGCATTTCTGGGATCAACGCCCCCGCGGCGCTGTCCACGACTAGGCCTCCCTGTGGATCAGGGCCTCATCAACCAGGTTGTTACTGCTGGCCGTACGTAATCCAACATCCACCGGTACAAAGACATACACCCCACGATAAACAGACATACACCTCATAATGGACATACCTGAAGAGACACACACCTTACGGTGTAAGAGACACACACCTCACGGTGTAAGAGACACACACCTCACGGTGTAAGAGACACACACCTCACGGTGTAAGAGACACACACCTCACGGTGTAAGAGACACACACCTCACGGTGTAAGAGACACACACCTCACGGTGTAAGAGACACACACCTCACGGTGTAAGAGACACACACCTCACGGTGTAAGAGACACACCTCACGGTGTAAGAGACACACACCTCACGGTGTAAGAGACACACACCTCACGGTGTAAGAGACACACACCTCACGGTGTAAGAGACACACACCTCACGGTGTAAGAGACACACCTCACGGTGTAAGAGACACACACCTCACGGTGTAAGAGACACACACCTCACGGTGTAAGAGACACACACCTCACGGTGTAAGAGACACACACCTCACGGTGTAAGAGACACACACCTCACGGTGTAAGAGACACACACCTCACGGTGTAAGAGACACACACCTCACGGTGTAAGAGACACACCTCGCGGTGTAAGAGACACACACCTCACGGTGTAAGAGACACACACCTCACGGTGTAAGAGACACACACCTCACGGTGTAAGAGACACACACCTCACGGTGTAAGAGACACACACCTCACGGTGTAAGAGACACACACCTCACGGTGTATGTATACTGACATATACAAATCTCTTAATCACCGGTGTATCAGCATACGCTACCTTGCCTTGGGCATGATAAGGTCGCAGTGGACACTTGCTCACCCTTGATGGACCTTTAAACTCGTCTTATCTTAAAGAAACACGAATGGAAACTCACCTCAATATTGCGATGACCTTGTCTTCGGAGGACAGGTCTTGTTTCAAAGGGACAGGAATCTGTTGCATCTTGACCAAACACGGAACAAACATTGGGCAAAGACTGACAAAACGCTCACTGCATACAAATCCATCTTACCTTTGATATACTCTGGGTGAGTTTCGAGAGTTTTGCTACTCCCAGAGCCCAGCCAAACACCAAACACTGACCACAATTTAAACACCTTCTACCTGCAATTTATTTTGTGTGTTTAACTGAAGAGGTCTACTGTGTAGGCGAAACGTTTCAACACTACCGATACCAAACTTTTGCACATGTGTCTTACTCATCATGACACTAGAGGAATAAAACAACGAGGTAGTGGAGGCAGGCAGGCTCCATACAGAGCTTTAAACACAGGTACGGCAGGGTCCAGGACGCCTGGAGAGCGTGACACCAGGAATCACATGTAGCTGAGTACACACATTAAGAGGCACCTAAGTTCAAACCATACCACGGGCGGGGATAGAACCCGGGATCAAAGAGTCTCCAAACTCTCAAACTCTGAGACTCTCTGACCGCGGGTTCTACTCCCCACCCGTGGTATTGTTTCTTTGCAATCGTGTCATTACGATTTCGTGAGTCACCTAAGTTCCCCCGTCAACATGTTTATTTTTCCACTATAATCTACCTTGACCATAATTACTAACACATTTGCTTTGTCTGTTTCGTAAGTTGAGGACAGTAATGTTGCGGAGGTATGAAATTTGTTGAGATTTGTTCTTACCTCGACTAGCGGTGAGCATTTCTCACAAATTGGGTCAATTTTGTCCCCATGATGCGACCCACACCAGTCGACTAACACCCGCCTACCAGTGACTATGCCCTCGTCTGCTACACGTCCCTTCCACTGACGCCTATATAAGCACCAGTCTCCTTGCCTGTGCTTCAGAATCTCTACAACCACGGTGCTGTAAACACCACCTCCAAGGCTGAGGGACTGATTACCTCATCTTTTGTATATAGTTCTTCGTATTTCTTATTATGTCCAAGAATCTGTATTGATAAAGGCACTGGAGGGCGAAACGTCTACAATAAAGATACCCAGATGTTGCACAAGTGTCTTAACTTTCATCTTCACATATGCAGTATAATGTGATCCTTTATTGAAAACGTTTCGCCCACACAGTGGGCTTTTTCAAGTCACAAATAGATCTACCTGGGGTGGAAGGGACGCGAGTATTTATAGTCAGGTTCAGAATGTTGTGGTCAGGTGGAGGATGCTGCATCTGATGATCTACCGAGTGGGGTTATATTATTATTATAATCAAAGGGGAAGCGCTAAACCCGTAGGATTATACAGCTCCCGGGGGGGGGGGATGTGGAAGGCATTCAGGCTTAATTCGGGGAACTGGAGCACACTTCCAATTCCCTAAATCAAGAGCCCCTCACCAACATCAAGGAACCTTCCATGAGGGGAGTGGGGTTATAGAGTTTCGGGTATCCACGGTAGGTCTTGGTACTTATCCCCCGCAGATACAGGGGGGACTACTGTATATAAGAACATAAGAACGAAGGAACACTGCAGCAGGCCTACTGGCCCATGCGAGGCTTAAGCCAATGCACCCAACCTAGTCAGGTCAGAAAAAGACACTTATGTACAGTTCAGGACATTTATTAAAGGAAACGTTTCGCCACGAGTGGCTTCTTCAGGACTGAAGAAGCCACTCGTGGCGAAACGTTTCCTTTAATAAATGTCCTGAACTGTACATAAGTGTCTTTTTCCACATCTTGTCGGTATCACCATACCATTTCCTCCTAGTCAGGTCAGGTCACATTGACTTAAGGGAGGAACACGGCAACCGACCTGGTAGCACAAGCTATCAGGTCCAACTCACACCCATCCACATCCACTCATGTATTTATCCAGCCTATTTTTAAAGCTACACAACGTTCTGGCCTCTATAACTGTACTTGGGAGTTTGTTCCACTCATCCACAACTCTATTACCAAACCAGTACTTTCCTATATCCTTCCTGAATCTGAATTTTTCAAACTTAAAACCATTGCTGCGAGTCCTGTCTAGGCTAGATATTTTCAGCACACTATTAACATCCCCTTTATTTATTCCTGTCTTCCATTTATACACCTCAATCATATCCCCCCTAATTCTACGTCTTTCTAGAGAGTGCAGATTCAGGGCCCTTAGTCTATCCTCATAGGGAAGGTTTCTGATACATGGGATATGTAATACTTATTCCCCTTGTAGTCTCAATTTAGGCTTAAAATGGCCGAAAATACTCTACATAACTATAGGAATTCTATACGCAAATAAATCTTATCTCTATTTTTTTTATTTGGTCGAACCTAAATGCCTCCTATTTCCTGAGCACTAAACAACCCATACGGATTTAGTGATCCCTTTGATTAAAATATAACTCTCAGACTGCTTGGATACCTCAGGGTGTTTGAGAAAGAGATACCTTACAATGTATACCTGGAGTTTACCTGGAGAGAGTTCCGGGGGTCAACGCCCCCGCGGCCCGGTCTGTGACCAGGCCTCCTGGTGGATCAGAGCCTGATCAACCAGGCTGTTACTGCTGGCTGCACGCAAACCAATGTACGAGCCACAACCAGCCTACAACCAGCAGATATAAGCCTAGAACCAGTAGAAATCAACCTGCCACCAGCAGATATCAACCTGCCACCAGCAGATATCAACCTGCCACCAGCAGATATCAACCTGCCACCAGCAGATATCAACCTGCCACCAGCAGATATCAACCTGCCACCAGCAGATATCAACCTGCCACCAGCAGATATCAACCTGCCACCAGCAGATATCAACCTGCCACCAGCAGATATCAGAAATATTGCAGGAACAAGTGTAGAAGCCTTCACCCGAAAACCTGATGACTATCTCCACCAAGTGCCAGATCACCCAGGCTGTGATGGACATGTGGGCCAATGGACCACTACCAGCAACAGCCTGGTTGAACAGGCAATGAGAAAATCCTGGCCTTGAGTTAGTCTGCAAGGGTAGAGCAAGTCTCCAAATCCACTACGGGTATAAAACAGGTATATAGTCTTAGCCGGCCTGGTTATGGACCTGGCCCTGGGGGCGTTGACCCCCGAAATATACTCCAGGTATTTCCTTGCAATCAGTCTTTCTTTACGTTTTCTCTATCTATCTCAAGGCTGGGATACCTCGACCCCCCCCCACCCCTTCATCCTCTTCCCTCCCCCTCCCTCCTCCTCCAGGATCCTAGCAAGGAGGGGGAGTTGAAGTGACTGAAACGACCCCATCTGCACATCTCAAGTTCACTTCTCATTTTTCCATGTCATCTTCACTGTCAACAAGAAAATTTGTGTGGTAACTGAACCAACTCAAAACCCACATGATGGTGGTGAGTGGTGGTTGTTAGTACTGGTGGTTGTCAGGAGTACTGGTGGTGAGTGGTGGTTGTTAGTACTGGTGGTTGTCAGGAGTACTGGTGGTGAGTGGTGGTTGTCAGTACTGGTGGTTGTCAGGAGTACTGGTGGTGAGTGGTGGTTGTTAGTACTGGTGGTTGTCAGGAGTACTGGTGGTGAGTGGTGGTTGTTAGTACTGGTGGTTGTCAGGAGTACTGGTGGTGAGTGGTGGTTGTTAGTACTGGTGGTTGTCAGGAGTACTGGTGGTGAGTGGTGGTTGTCAGTACTGGTGGTTGTCAGGAGTACTGGTGGTGAGTGGTGGTTGTCAGTACTGGTGGTTGTCAGGAGTACTGGTGGTGAGTGGTGGTTGTTAGTACTGGTGGTTGTCAGGAGTACTGGTGGTGAGTGGTGGTTGTTAGTACTGGTGGTTGTCAGGAGTACTGGTGGTGAGTGGTGGTTGTCAGTACTGGTGGTTGTCAGGAGTACTGGTGGTGAGTGGTGGTTGTTAGTACTGGTGGTTGTCAGGAGTACTGGTGGTGAGTGGTGGTTGTTAGTACTGGTGGTTGTCAGGAGTACTGGTGGTGAGTGGTGGTTGTTAGTACTGGTGGTTGTCAGGAGTACTGGTGGTGAGTGGTGGTTGTCAGTACTGGTGGTTGTCAGGAGTACTGGTGGTGAGTGGTGGTTGTCAGTACTGGTGGTTGTCAGGAGTACTGGTGGTGAGTGGTGGTTGTTAGTACTGGTGGTTGTCAGGAGTACTGGTGGTGAGTGGTGGTTGTTAGTACTGGTGGTTGTCAGGAGTACTGGTGGTGAGTGGTGGTTGTTAGTACTGGTGGTTGTCAGGAGTACTGGTGGTGAGTGGTGGTTGTTAGTACTGGTGGTTGTCAGGAGTACTGGTGGTGAGTGGTGGTTGTTAGTACTGGTGGTTGTCAGGAGTACTGGTGGTGAGTGGTGGTTGTTAGTACTGGTGGTTGTCAGGAGTACTGGTGGTGAGTGGTGGTTGTCAGTACTGGTGGTTGTCAGGAGTACTGGTGGTGAGTGGTGGTTGTTAGTACTGGTGGTTGTCAGGAGTACTGGTGGTGAGTGGTGGTTGTTAGTACTGGTGGTTGTCAGGAGTACTGGTGGTGAGTGGTGGTTGTTAGTACTGGTGGTTGTCAGGAGTACTGGTGGTGAGTGGTGGTTGTTAGTACTGGTGGTTGTCAGGAGTACTGGTGGTGAGTGGTGGTTGTTAGTACTGGTGGTTGTCAGGAGTACTGGTGGTGAGTGGTGGTTGTTAGTACTGGTGGTTGTCAGGAGTACTGGTGGTGAGTGGTGGTTGTCAGTACTGGTGGTTTTCAGGAATACTGGTGGTGAGTGGTGGTTGTTAGTACTGGTGGTTGTCAGGAGTACTGGTGGTGAGTGGTGGTTGTCAGTACTGGTGGTTGTCAGTACTGGTGGTTGTCAGGAGTACTGGTGGTGAGTGGTGGTTGTTAGTACTGGAGGTTGTCAGGAGTACTGGTGGTGAATGGTGGTTGTTAGTACTGGTGGTTGTCAGGAGTACTGGTGGTGAGTGGTGGTTGTCAGTACTGGTGGTTGTCAGGAGTACTGGTGGTGAGTGGTGGTTGTTAGTACTGGTGGTTGTCAGGAGTACTAGTGGTGAGTGGTGGTTGTCAGTACTGGTGGTTGTCAGGAGTACTGGTGGTGAGTGGTGGTTGTTAGTACTGGTGGTTGTCAGGAGTACTGGTGGTGAGTGGTGGTTGTTAGTACTGGTGGTTGTCAGGAGTACTGGTGGTGAGTGGTGGTTGTTAGTACTGGTGGTTGTCAGGAGTACTGGTGGTGAGTGGTGGTTGTTAGTACTGGTGGTTGTCAGGAGTACTGGTGGTGAGTGGTGGTTGTTAGTACTGGTGGTTGTCAGGAGTACTGGTGGTGAGTGGTGGTTGTTAGTACTGGTGGTTGTCAGGAGTACTGGTGGTGAGTGGTGGTTGTTAGTACTGGTGGTTGTCAGGAGTACTGGTGGTGAGTGGTGGTTGTCAGTACTGGTGGTTTTCAGGAATACTGGTGGTGAGTGGTGGTTGTTAGTACTGGTGGTTGTCAGGAGTACTGGTGGTGAGTGGTGGTTGTCAGTACTGGTGGTTGTCAGTACTGGTGGTTGTCAGGAGTACTGGTGGTGAGTGGTGGTTGTTAGTACTGGAGGTTGTCAGGAGTACTGGTGGTGAATGGTGGTTGTTAGTACTGGTGGTTGTCAGGAGTACTGGTGGTGAGTGGTGGTTGTCAGTACTGGTGGTTGTCAGGAGTACTGGTGGTGAGTGGTGGTTGTTAGTACTGGTGGTTGTCAGGAGTACTAGTGGTGAGTGGTGGTTGTCAGTACTGGTGGTTGTCAGGAGTACTGGTGGTGAGTGGTGGTTGTTAGTACTGGTGGTTGTCAGGAGTACTGGTGGTGAGTGGTGGTTGTTAGTACTGGTGGTTGTCAGGAGTACTGGTGGTGAGTGGTGGTTGTTAGTACTGGTGGTTGTCAGGAGTACTGGTGGTGAGTGGTGGTTGTTAGTACTGGTGGTTGTCAGGAGTACTGGTGGTGAGTGGTGGTTGTCAGTACTGGTGGTTGTCAGGAGTACTGGTGGTGAGTGGTGGTTGTTAGTACTGGTGGTTGTCAGGAGTACTGGTGGTGAGTGGTGGTTGTTAGTACTGGTGGTTGTCAGGAGTACTGGTGGTGAGTGGTGGTTGTTAGTACTGGTGGTTGTCAGGAGTACTGGTGGTGAGTGGTGGTTGTTAGTACTGGTGGTTGTCAGGAGTACTGGTGGTGAGTGGTGGTTGTTAGTACTGGTGGTTGTCAGGAGTACTGGTGGTGAGTGGTGGTTGTTAGTACTGGTGGTTGTCAGGAGTACTGGTGGTGAGTGGTGGTTGTCAGTACTGGTGGTTTTCAGGAATACTGGTGGTGAGTGGTGGTTGTTAGTACTGGTGGTTGTCAGGAGTACTGGTGGTGAGTGGTGGTTGTCAGTACTGGTGGTTGTCAGTACTGGTGGTTGTCAGGAGTACTGGTGGTGAGTGGTGGTTGTTAGTACTGGAGGTTGTCAGGAGTACTGGTGGTGAATGGTGGTTGTTAGTACTGGTGGTTGTCAGGAGTACTGGTGGTGAGTGGTGGTTGTCAGTACTGGTGGTTGTCAGGAGTACTGGTGGTGAGTGGTGGTTGTTAGTACTGGTGGTTGTCAGGAGTACTAGTGGTGAGTGGTGGTTGTCAGTACTGGTGGTTGTCAGGAGTACTGGTGGTGAGTGGTGGTTGTCAGTACTGGTGGTTGTCAGGAGTACTGGTGGTGAGTGGTGGTTGTTAGTACTGGTGGTTGTCAGGAGTACTGGTGGTGAGTGGTGGTTGTCAGTACTGGTGGTTGTCAGGAGTACTGGTGGTGAGTGGTGGTTGTTAGTACTGGTGGTTGTCAGGAGTACTGGTGGTGAGTGGTGGTTGTTAGTACTGGTGGTTGTCAGGAGTACTGGTGGTGAGTGGTGGTTGTTAGTACTGGTGGTTGTCAGGAGTACTGGTGGTGAGTGGTGGTTGTCAGTACTGGTGGTTGTCAGGAGTACTGGTGGTGAGTGGTGGTTGTTAGTACTGGTGGTTGTCAGGAGTACTGGTGGTGAGTGGTGGTTGTCAGTACTGGTGGTTGTCAGGAGTACTGGTGGTGAGTGGTGGTTGTTAGTACTGGTGGTTGTCAGGAGTACTGGTGGTGAGTGGTGGTTGTTAGTACTGGTGGTTGTAAGGAGTACTGGTGGTGAGTGGTGGTTGTCAGTACTGGTGGTTGTCAGGAGTACTGGTGGTGAGTGGTGGTTGTCAGTACTGGTGGTTGTCAGGAGTACTGGTGGTGAGTGGTGGTTGTTAGTACTGGTGGTTGTCAGGAGTACTGGTGGTGAGTGGTGGTTGTCAGTACTGGTGGTCGTCAGGAGTACTGGTGGTGAGTGGTGGTTGTCAGTACTGGTGGTTGTCAGGAGTACTGGTGGTGAGTGGTGGTTGTCAGTACTGGTGGTTGTCAGGAGTACTGGTGGTGAGTAGTGGTTGTTAGTACTGGTGGTTGTCAGGAGTACTGGTGGTGAGTGGTGGTTGTAAGGAGTACTGGTGGTGAGTGGTGGTTGTAAGGAGTACTGATGGTGAGTGGTGGTTGTAAGGAGTACTGATGGTGAGTGGTGGTTGTAAGGAGTACTGATGGTGAGTGGTGGTTGTAAGGGGTACTGATGGTGAGTGGTGGTTGTAAGGAGTACTGGTGGTGAGTGGTGGTTGTAAGGAGTACTGGTGGTGAGTGGTGGTTGTAAGGAGTACTGGTGGTGAGTGGTGGTTGTAAGGAGTACTGGTGGTGAATGGTGGTTGTAAGGACTACTGATGGTGAGTGGTGGTTGTAAGGAGTACTGATGGTGAGTGGTGGTTGTAAGGAGTACTGATGGTGAGTGGTGGTTGTAAGGGGTACTGATGGTGAGTGGTGGTTGTAAGGGGTACTGATGGTGAGTGGTGGTTGTAAGGAGTACTGATGGTGAGTGGTGGTTGTAAGGGGTACTGATGGTGAGTGGTGGTTGTAAGGGGTACTGATGGTGAGTGGTGGTTGTAAGGGGTACTGATGGTGAGTGGTGGTTGTAAGGGGTACTGATGGTGAGTGGTGGTTGTAAGGAGTACTGATGGTGAGTGGTGGTTGTAAGGAGTACTGATGGTGAGTGGTGGTTGTAAGGAGTACTGATGGTGAGTGGTGGTTGTAAGGAGTACTGGTGGTGAGTGGTGGTTGTAAGGAGTACTGGTGGTGAGTGGTGGTTGTAAGGGGTACTGGTGGTGAGTGGTGGTTGTAAGGAGTACTGGTGGTGAGTGGTGGTTGTTAGGAGTACTGGTGGTGAGTGGTGGTTGTAAGGAGTACTGATGGTGAGTGGTGGTTGTAAGGAGTACTGGTGGTGAGTGGTGGTTGTTAGGAGTACTGGTGGTGAGTGGTGGTTGTAAGGAGTACTGATGGTGAGTGGTGGTTGTAAGGAGTACTGATGGTGAGTGGTGGTTGTAAGGAGTACTGATGGTGAGTGGTGGTTGTAAGGAGTACTGATGGTGAGTGGTGGTTGTAAGGAGTACTGATGGTGAGTGGTGGTTGTAAGGAGTACTGATGGTGAGTGGTGGTTGTAAGGAGTACTGATGGTGAGTGGTGGTTGTAAGGAGTACTGATGGTGAGTGGTGGTTGTAAGGAGTACTGATGGTGAGTGGTGGTTGTTAGGAGTACTGGTGGTGAGTGGTGGTTGTAAGGAGTACTGATGGTGAGTGGTGGTTGTAAGGAGTACTGGTGGTGAGTGGTGGTTGTAAGGAGTACTGGTGGTGAGTGGTGGTTGTAAGGGGTACTGGTGGTGAGTGGTGGTTGTAAGGAGTACTGGTGGTGAGTGGTGGTTGTTAGGAGTACTGGTGGTGAGTGGTGGTTGTAAGGAGTACTGATGGTGAGTGGTGGTTGTAAGGAGTACTGGTGGTGAGTGGTGGTTGTTAGGAGTACTGGTGGTGAGTGGTGGTTGTAAGGAGTACTGATGGTGAGTGGTGGTTGTAAGGAGTACTGATGGTGAGTGGTGGTTGTAAGGAGTACTGATGGTGAGTGGTGGTTGTAAGGAGTACTGATGGTGAGTGGTGGTTGTAAGGAGTACTGATGGTGAGTGGTGGTTGTAAGGAGTACTGATGGTGAGTGGTGGTTGTAAGGAGTACTGATGGTGAGTGGTGGTTGTAAGGAGTACTGATGGTGAGTGGTGGTTGTAAGGAGTACTGGTGGTGAGTGGTGGTTGTAAGGAGTACTGGTGGTGAGTGGTGGTTGTAAGGAGTACTGATGGTGAGTGGTGGTTGTAAGGAGTACTGATGGTGAGTGGTGGTTGTAAGGAGTACTGATGGTGAGTGGTGGTTGTAAGGAGTACTGGTGGTGAGTGGTGGTTGTAAGGAGTACTGGTGGTGAGTGGTGGTTGTAAGGAGTACTAATTTTGAGTGGTGGTTGTAAGGAGTACTGATGGTTGTAAGGAGTACTGGTGGTGAGTGGTGGTGGTTTGTGGTGGGCTCCGGTAGATGGGAAGTGTAAGTGGGTGGTGATAGGTGGTGGTAATATTGAATGGGTGAGGACAGTTGTTGATGATAGTGATAGTGGGGTGGGTGATGGGGATAGTGGGGTGGGTGATGGTGACAGTGGGGTGGGTGATGGTGATAGTGGCTTGGGTGATGGTGATAGTGGCTTGGGTGATGGTGATAGTGGGGTGGGTGATGGTGACAGTGGGGTGGGTGATGGTGATAGTGGGGTGGGTGATGGTGACAGTGGGGTGGGTGATGGTGATAGTGGGGTGGGTGATGGTGACAGTGGGGTGGGTGATGGTGATAGTGGGGTGGGTGATGGTGATAGTGGGGTGGGTGATGGTGATAGTGGGGTGGGTGATGGTGATAGTGGGGTGGGTGATGGTGATAGTGGGGTGGGTGATGGTGATAGTGGGGTGGGTGATGGTGAAATTGGGGTGGGTGATGGTGACAGTGGGGTGGGTGATGGTGATAGTGGGGTGGGTGTTGGTGACAGTGGGGTGGGTGATGGTGATTGTGGGGTGGGTGATGGTGACAGTGGGGTGGGTGATGGTGATAGTGGGGTGGGTGATGGTGATAGTGGGGTGGGTGATGGTGATAGTGGGGTGGGTGATGGTGATAGTGGGGTGGGTGATGGTGATAGTGGGGTGGGTGATGGTGATAGTGGGGTGGGTGATGGTGATAGTGGGGTGGGTGATGGTGATAGTGGGGTGGGTGATGGTGATAGTGGGGTGGGTGATAGTGATAGTGGGGGGGGTGATGGTGATAGTGGGGTGGGTGATGGTGATAGTGGGGTGGGTGATGGTGACAGTGGGGTGGGTGATGGTGATAGTGGGGTGGGTGATGGTGACAGTGGGGTGGGTGATGGTGATAGTGGGGTGGGTGATGGTGACAGTGGGGTGGGTGATGGTGATAGTGGGGTGGGTGATGGTGACAGTGGGGTGGGTGATGGTGATAGTGGGGTGGGTGATGGTGACAGTGGGGTGGGTGATGGTGATAGTGGGGTGGGTGATGGTGATAGTGGGGTGGGTGATGGTGATAGTGGGGTGGGTGATGGTGATAGTGGGGTGGGTGATGGTGATAGTGGGGTGGGTGATGGTGATAGTGGGGTGGGTGATGGTGATAGTGGGGTGGGTGATGGTGATAGTGGGGTGGGTGATGGTGACAGTGGGGTGGGTGATGGTGATAGTGGGGTGGGTGATGGTGACAGTGGGGTTGGTGATGGTGATAGTGGGGTGGGTGTGGGTGACTGTGGGGTGGGTGATGGTGATAGTGGGGTGGGTGATGGTGACAGTGGGGTGGGTGATGGTGATAGTGGGGTGGGTGATGGTGATAGTGGGGTGGGTGATAGTGGGGTGGGTGATGGTGATAGTGGGGTGGGTGATGGTGACAGTGGGGTGGGTGATGGTGATAGTGGGGTTGGTGATGGTGATAGTGGGGTGGGTGATCGTGGGGTGGGTGATGGTGATAGTGGGGTGGGTGATGGTGATAGTGGGGTGGGTGATCGTGGGGTGGGTGATGGTGATAGTGGGGTGGGTGATAGTGGGGTGGGTGATAATGATAGTGGGGTGGGTGATGGTGATAGTGGGGTGGGTGATGGTGACAGTGGGGTGGGTGATGGTGATAGTGGGGTGGGTGATGGTGATAGTGGGGTGGGTGATAGTGGGGTGGGTGATAATGATAGTGGGGTGGGTGATGGTGAGAGTGGGGTGGGTGATGGTGACAGTGGGGTGGGTGAGGGTGATAGTGGGGTGGGTGATGGTGATAGTGGGGTGGGTGATGGTGATAGTGGGGTGGGTGATGGTGACAGTGGGGTGGGTGATGGTGATAGTGGGGTGGGTGATGGTGATAGTGGGGTGGGTGATGGTGACAGTGGGGTGGGTGATGGTGATAGTGGGGTGGGTGATTGTGATAGTGGGGTGGGTGATGGTGAAAGTGGGGTGGGTGATGGTGATAGTGGGGTGGGTGATTGTGACAGTGGGGTGGGTGATGGTGACAGTGGGGTGGGTGATGGTGACATTGGGGTGGGTGAGGGTGATAGTGGGGTTGGTGATAGTGATAGTGGGGTGGGTGATGGTGACAGTGGGGTGGGTGATGGTGACAGTGGGGTGGGTGATGGTGACAGTGGGGTGGGTCATGGTGACAGTGGGGTGGGTGATGGTGACCGTGGGGTGGGTGATGGTGATAGTGGGGTGGATGATGGTGATAGTGGGGTGGGTGATAGTGATAGTGGGGTGGGTGATGGTGACAGTGGGGTGGGTGATGGTGACAGTGGGGTGGGTGATGGTGACAGCGGGGTGGGTGATGGTGATAGTGGGGTGGGTGATGGTGACAGTGGGGTGGGTGATGGTGACAGTGGGGTGGGTGATGGTGACAGTGGGGTGGGAGATGGTGACAGTGGGGTGGGTGATGGTGACAGTGGGGTGGGTGATGGTGACTGTGGGGTGGGTGATGGTGATAGTGGGGTGGGTGATGGTGACAGTGGGGGGGGTGATGGTGACAGTGGGGTGGGTGATGGTGATAGTGGGGTGGGCGATAGTGATAGTGGGATGGGTGATGGTGACAGTGGGGTGGGTGATGGTGACAGTGGGGTGGGTGATGGTGACAGTGGGGTGGGTGATGGTGATAGTGGGGTGGGTGATGGTGATAGTGGGGTGGGTGATAGTGAGTGAATAATAGTAAAAAATTCGACATGTTAGTAACAAGAAGGTATTACTTATAGTGAGTGGAAGGTTCCCTCACACTCCAGCACATCACCTTCACATCCTCAGTCTCAAGAGACTCCCAGCTCACCAGAACTAGCGACAAGCCCAGAGTACAACTATCAATTATCACCAGAGTTCAAATACGCATTAAAACACTGTACAAAAAAGTCAAACACAAGCCAAAACACATGTAAACAGAGAGGTTGAAGCTAGTGAAGTGTGAGAGCACCCTCATCTACAGACGTATATAGACGTCAGTCATGATGTGTGCCAGCTGACTGCTTGAGAGGGTCTAGTTACCAATTAGAAATAATGCCTCTTACAATTATCCTGTCACTCCTAAGCTCTATGGGTTTAACGATTAGTTATGGTTATAATAAATCCTGACGCTCCTGCAGTCAGTTACACCAGGCAGAGTCCCGTAGCTCAATTGCTAGCGCACTCAGGTCACACACAGGTCCGGGGATCGATCCCCAGTACGGCTAGGAAACATTAGGACGTGTTTCATTAAGACACCTGCAATCCCTGGGCAGCCATCAGTAAAATAGGTACCTGGGTGTTAGTGGACTGGTGTGGGTCACATCCTGGGTGTTAGTGGACTGGAGTGGGTCACATCCTGGGTGTTAGTGGACTGGTGTGGGTCACATCCTGGGTGTTAGTGGACTGGTGTGGGTCACATCCTGGGTGTTAGTGGACTGGTGTGGGTCACATCCTGGGTGTTAGTGGACTGGTGTGGGTCACGTCCTGGGTGTTAGTGGACTGGTGTGGGGTCGCATCCTGGGTGTTAGTGGACTGGTGTGGGTCGCATCCTGGGACAAAACTGACATAATTTGCGGGAAATGCTCAGCATAACAAGCGGCTTTCTATATAGTAGTATGTCATTGTTGTCAGCTGTGATCTGTATACCTTGTACATGTACTTGTATACCTTGTACATGTACTTGTATACCTTGTACATGTACTTGTATACCTTGTACATGTACTTGTATACCTTGTACATGTACTTGTATACCTTGTACATGTACTTGTATACCTTGTACATGTACTTGTATACCTTGTACATGTACTTGTATACCTTGTACATGTACTTGTATACCTTGTACATGTACTTGTATACCTTGTACATGTACTCCCTAGACCCTGGACGGAGACTTCAGAGGCAGACTACTACCGGTGGTCAGTCCCTAGACCCTGGACGGAGACTTCAGAGGCAGACCACTACCGGTGGTCAGTCCCTAGACCCTGGACGGAGACTTCAGAGGCAGACCACTACCGGTGGTCAGTCCCTAGACCCTGGACGGAGACTTCAGAGGCAGACCACTACCGGTGGTCAGTCCCTAGACCCTGGACGGAGACTTCAGAGGTAGACAACTACCGGTGGTCAGTCCCTAGACACTGGACGGAGACTTCAGAGGCAGACTACTACCGGTGGTCAGTCCCTAGACCCTGGACGGAGACTTCAGAGGCAGACCACTACCGGTGGTCAGTCCCTAGATCCTGGACGGAGACTTCAGAGGCAGACCACTACCGGTGGTCAGTCCCTAGACCCTGGACGGAGACTTCAGAGGCAGACCACTACCGGTGGTCAGTCCCTAGACCCTGGACGGAGACTTCAGAGGCAGACCACTACCGGTGGTCAGTCCCTAGACCCTGGACGGAGACTTCAGAGGCAGACCACTACCGGTGGTCAGTCCCTAGACCCTGGACGGAGACTTCAGAGGCAGACCACTACCGGTGGTCAATCCCTAGACCCTGGACGGAGACTTCAGAGGCAGACCACTACCGGTGGTCAGTCCCTAGACCCTGGACGGAGACTTCAGAGGCAGACCACTACCGGTGGTCAGTCCCTAGACCCTGGACGGAGACTTCAGAGGCAGACCACTACCGGTGGTCAGTCCCTAGACCCTGGACGGAGACTTCAGAGGCAGACCACTACCTACCAAGACTGAGGGAATGTTCTCCTGTATGAATGCTTCCTGTAAGACTGATCATACTGCCTGCATGAATGATCATACTACCTGTATGATCATACATCCTGTATGAATTATAATTATGTGTGCTATCTCTATGAGAGAGAATTCCCCATTATCTCTCATCTCTACGAGAAAGTGAGAGAGCTCTCCTCGCTACACAATTTTTTCAGGTACCTGTCTATACACTGCCTATACATTTCAGCCTGAATGAGAATCATGCAACCGATAGGTTTAAAACCCATTAGCCAACATATCAGTATATATTTGGATACGAAATACTGTTTAAGAAAGGTGATGTAGTGCCAGATACAGCAGTAACAACTGCCCCTGGTGGTGGGCACTGCCCATGCTCGGTGCAGTGGGGTATTTAACACCCAGGGAATTTTTTTACGAAGTGTTTGCTGAAGTGTGTGTACTCACCTAATTGTACTCACCTAATTGTGGTTGCAGGGGTCGAGACTCAGCTCCTGGCCCCGCCTCTCCACTGATCGCTACTAGGTCCTCTCTCTCTCTGCTTCCTGAGCTGCATCATACCTCTTCTTAAAACTATGTATGGTTCCTGCCTCCACTACTTCACTTGCTAGGCTATTCCACTTGCTGACAACTCTGTGACTGAAGAAATACTTCCTAACGTCCCTGTGACTCGTCTGAGTCTTCAGCTTCCAGTTGTGACCCCTTGTCCCTGTGTCCCTTCTCTGGAACATCCTATCTCTGTCCACCTTGTCTATTCCCCGCAGTATCTTGTATGTCGTTATCATGTCTCCCCTGGCCCTTCTGTCCTCCAGTGTCGTCAGTCCGATTTCCCTCAACCTTTCCTCGTACGACATTCCCTTGAGCTCTGGGACTAGCCTTGTTGCAAACCTTTGTACTTTCTCTAACTTCTTGACGTGCTTGACCAGGTGTGGGTTCCAGACTGGTGCTGCATACTCCAGTATGGGCCTAACATACACAGTGTACAGTGTCTTGAACGATTCCTTATTAAGGTATCGGAATGCTATTCTCAGGTTTGCCAGGCGCCCGTATGCTGCAGCAGTTATTTGGTTGATGTGTGCCTTCGGTGATGTGCTCGGTGTTATGGTCACCCCAAGGTCTTTCTCCCTGAGTGAGGTCTGTAGTCTTTGTCCACCTAGCCTATACTCTGTCTGCGGTCTTCTTTGCCCCTCCCCAATCTTCATGACTTTGCATTTGGCTGGATTGAATTCGAGAAGCCAGTAACTGGACCACATGTCCAGCCTGTCCAGGTCTCTTTGCAGTCCTGCCTCATCCTCATCCGATTTAATTCTTCTCATCAACTTCACATCATCTGCGAACAGGGACACTTCAGAGTCTATTCCTTCCATCATGTCGTTCACATATATCAAAAATAGCACTGGTCCTAGAACTGACCCCTGTGGGACCCCGCTCGTAACAGGCGCCCACTGTGATACCTCTTCACGTACCATGACTCGTTGCTTCCTCCCTGTCAGGTATTCCCTTATCCATTGCAGTGCCCTCCCTTTTACATGCGCCTGATCCTCCAGCTTCTGCACTAATCTCTTGTGGGGAACTGTGTCAAAGGCCTTCCTGCAGTCTAGGAAAACGCAATCTACCCACCCCTCTCTCTCGTGTCTTACTTCTGTTACCTTGTCATAAAACTCCAGGAGGTTTGTGATACAAGATTTGTCTTCCATGAACCCATGCTGGTTTTCATTTATAATCTTGTTCCTTTCCAGGTGTTCGACCACTCTCCTCCTGATAATCTTCTCCATGACTTTGCACACAATACATGTCGGAGACACAGGTCTGTAGTTTAGCGCCTCGTTTCTGTTTCCTTTCTTAAATATGGGGACTACATTAGCTGTCTTCCATTTCTCAGGTAGTTGCCCAGTTTCAAGGGATGTGTTGAAGATTGTGGTTAGAGGCACGCACAGCATCTCTGCTCCTTCTCTAAGGACCCATGGGGAGATGTTGTCCAGTCCCATCGCCTTTGAGGTGTCAAGGTCACTTAGGAGCTTCTTCACCTCCTCCTCGGTTGTTCGTATGTCATCCAACACTTGTTGGTATATTCCCTCTTGATGTTCCCTTCTGTGCTGTCTTCCCACAGCCCTTCCTGTCTCTACTGTAAAATCTTCCTTAAATCTCCTGTTCAGCTCCTCACATACCTCCTGATCATTTCTTGTGAGTTCTCCACCTTCTGTCCTTAATCTGATCACCTGGTCTTTGATTGTTGTCTTCCTCCTGATGTGGCTATACAACAGTTTCGGGCCAGTCTTGATTCTCGATGCTATGTCATTTTCATTCTGTCGCTGGGCCTCCCTCCTTACCTGTGCGTACTCATTCCTGGCTCTGCGACTGATCTCCCTATTTTCGTGCGTTCTCTGCCTTCTGTACTTTTTCCATTCTCTGTTGCACTTTGTTTTTGCCTCCTTACACCGTCGGGTAAACCAGGGGCTTGTTCTGGTCTTCCCGTTGTTACTGTTGCCCTTGGGAATGAACCTTTCCATTGCCTCCTTGCATTTTGTTGTTACATATTCCATCATTTCATTTACTGGCTTTCCTGCCAGTTCTCTGTTCCACTGGACCTCCCGCAGGAAGTTCTTCAACCCTATGTAGTCCCCTCTTTTATAGTCTGGCTTTTCCCATTCAACTCCTGTTATTCTCTCCACTTGCAGCTCTACTATGTATTCAAAGCACAGAACCACGTGGTCGCTAGCTCCTAGGGGACTCTCATACTTGATGTCCTCAATGTCTGAGCTGACCAGGGTGAACACAAGGTCCAATCTTGCTGGTTCAT